>NW_023144621.1:2177077-2336876 GCF_012932325.1 Thrips palmi | reverse complement strand
GACAATGTATGATGAATTTAAAAAGAATCGTCTCATGAAATCATATGACCAAGTCACTGAATCGTCACATTGAATCAGATGTCAATGTCAAACCATGTATGCGCTACTCTCACTCACCATATAGTTATCTTTAAGGTTAGTACTATAGTAAACTTACAGCATTGCAATGAAGCCTTTCCCCAGAGTCAGTGCCAAGAGTCAGCAAAGACTATTTATTTTGGCAAGATTAGTGTCTGGTTTGTACTTTTAGATTGTATTGATCTATTTTCTAACTGTTATTGAGCAAAGCAAAAAACTAAAAAGTATAATGTCTGAGAATAAAAATGGAAATACACTCTCAAAACTTAAAAAGACCAAATCATTCTTGCAATTATCAAACGATCAAACACACTCCACTGACTAAAACATTTCCCCTGTGGCGGGGGAGGGGAGGGGGCGAACGGACGGACGAAACGCGTAATAATTGTCACTTTCATTTTCCGTATTTCACTGTGTTGACACTCCGGAGGGGTTTCAATCATTCTAGAATATCGAAAAACTAAGACCGAACTCACTTCTAAGCCCTTCTCCTCTCTATTTTGTTTTAATTGCCAATGTTTTGCCAGTCCCGTATTTGAGAGCCGCGGCCGCCAGTATGAAAAATTGCTATATATGCTGCCAACCTAACCACGCTAAGAACCTAATTCAAAAAGATGTTTTGAATATTTCAAACGGTAGTAATCGTGAATATAAGATAAACTCCCCCTGTGGGACCTTTAGGGGATGTTCGGTGCAAAATTTGGTAACTATTAGTGTTGTAGTTGCTGAGAAACGTGAGCGTGTACGCTACAGACAGACAGACAGACAGACGCACGACCAGTCACTTTTTGGAGCGCCCAAACACGGCAAGGGCTCGCTATCGCTCGCCAACTAACATATAAAGGTGTCAGCGTGCTTTTACTGCCAAATCCAGAAATCAAGCGGTATCCTCACAATAATATTAGGGTGGTGGCTGCCGGGCGGGATCGTGAGTGTCGCATCCCGACAATCCCTCCCGGGTACAGGGCGAGCGGCACCGGCCAGGCCAATAATCCCCTGCCCCCTCTTGCACATACGGGTACAGCGCACAGAACAGCAACAATGCCTCAAGGCTCGGCACCAAACGAGTATCATCTGCTTTCATTAACGTTTGTTGAATGAGATTTTTTTGTTCCAGTAACGAAAGTTGCGTTCGAAGAGCGAAAAATTTGTTAGATGAGCGGAAAGTTCGTTGCAGCAGTGAATTCGTTGGTTGGCACGACCGAATTGAGAGTCGGCTACTGCAACGATCCAATTTGCTGCTGCAACGATGGATTCGTTGTGGCAACAAACTTTTCTGCTCTTCTGACGAAATTTTCGTTACTGGTACGGAACATTTTAGTTGGGCCAAAACCAACCGAAGCATCGTTTGCGCTAACTAAAATTTTGGTTGGACTGACTAAGTATATTTTTCCGTGCAGAATTAGGCGAAAAGGGCTGCGTTAGGGGAAAGGGGTGACACGTGTCAGCCACGCCGTCCGATGCGACCACTTAAAGGTCGGAAGAGAACTCCCGATCACAATTGGCTGCGAGGGGGGAACAGCTTTGCACATTCATTGTACAAAATTTGACCACATTCCACATTCAGGTGGCAAAAACGCCTGTAAGTAGGCAACAAGTGTGGCAAAAACGCCAGAAATCTTGCACATTCTTGCACATTCACACAATCATTGTACATAAAATTTGACAGTGGGTCACCCCTCGATTGGCTGTTTAACTGGTATCAAAATGACCGGGAAAGGAAATTGTTGGTGTCACATTGTGAATAAAAGTCACATTCAAATTTTAAATTTGGAAACTGGGGCGCGTTGGAGTCCTGGGTGAGCCTCGGCGAGCCGCGCGTGGCGCCGGCCGGCCGCTGCTTTCCCTGCGTGCACCGCCTCGGCTTTCTCGCTTGCACTGAGCGGGTGAGACGGGGAGGGACGTTGGTTTTGCCGTGTGTCTGGCCATCGACACTGTCGAGACGACCTTCGTGAAGCTAGCAGCACCCTACATTGCACAATTGACCGGACATGTCTCAAAAAGTTGAATGCCGCAAACCCCACCCCAAAATTCCAATTACTTTGGCTTGTGCACATTTTTAAAGTTGCTAAATAGGTAATTATTTTTGAATATTTTAGACCAATTGTTAACGTTCAGGTTTTTCACTTGAAGATTAATTACAAAATCCTTAAACCACCCAAACGCAGTTAAAAAGAGGGACATTTTGGCGCAAAACGAACTTAAATACGTCCAAAGGCGCATTTATAATCTGAAAAAAACACGTCAAATCTATGTTTCTACTAAAAGGGCTTTTTCTTAAAACACCTTTTTTGTACCTTTGTGCCACTCTCACGGGCGCAAAAATTGAGATAATTTAATGCGGTTTGCGGCAAAATGTTCGTTAAACTTGCGGCTATGGTCTGAACCTCGGAAATGGCCATCCCATAAATAGGAATTGACCTGCAGCCATGAAAGCGCGAAAAAGTTGGTTAAGTTTCTTTTTTTGCCTTTTGAAAAAACAGATTCATAATCATTCTTTTAGCATGCCCGTGGTTCAGACCATAGCCACATGTGTCCTGTTGAGAAATTTTCAAATCCCGTGCTCGAGGCTCAATCCAGAGAGGCGGAATCGTGGCAGGAGTGAAGCAAGATCGCAGAAAAATGAAGTGCACTGGCGCTGCGTCTTGCCATCGCCACCCCACCCTCCCATACTGATTTTTCTTTTCTTTGATATAATTTTGAGCCACGAATAAAATATCAATCGAATACATAGGTTACTTTTCTCCGAATGATCGTTTTTCAAAACCTCTGCAATTTCACTGGTGTGCCCCCTTAATCATGAATTGCGATACACTAAAATTAACATTCTCGTCAGTATCGTCTGCTATCACGTTAGTGTTAACGTTTTTTTTGGCTGAGCGATAGCGAAGCCCTTGCCGTGTTTGGGCGCGCTGAAAAGTGACTGGTCGTGAGTCTGTCTGTCTGTCTGTGACTTTGTACTCACCAACGATTCTCAGCAACTACAGTAGCTATAGTTTCAAGATTTCGTATTTAACGTCACCTTAGTACCCCCCAACACGAGTTTGTTTCAAATCGTTGTTTAGTATCGTTTGAAATATTCAAAACATACTTTTGAATCAGGTTATTAGCATGGTTAGGTTGGCAGCACTCAGCACTCACGAATTTCTCATACCCGCGGCCGCGGCTCTCAAATACGGGACAGAAGCAAATAAGCAAATAAAACAAAATAACGAGCAGAAGGGTTTGGAAATGAGATCGGCCATAGTTTTTCCACATTCTAGAATGATTAAAACCCTTTTAGGGTATCAACACAGCGAAATATGGAGAATGGCCGTGAAAATGATTTACGTGTTTCGTTCCCCTCTCCCCCCTCCCCCTTTCGAGGGGAATCTTCTTCAGGTCAGTGCACTTTGACAGAGCAGTGTAAAAAGAATGTTTTTATTTTGACCTTTTGTATTGTGGGCATCTACTTGTTTCATTTTCTATAGTGTCATCCTCTTTTTTTTTAAATTCTCATAGTAGAGGAAATCAGGGAAATGCAAATAACTTGTGTTGAAATTAGCAGGCATACTTAGTTTGGACTCGAGAAATACATTCTATTGCAATGCTGCAAGCTGACAAGAGTGCAAAAGTACTAACATTTGTTTATTAATAGAATCAATGTATGGTTGTGTATATTTAATCCTAATAGAGTTTGAATTGATATTGGGTTCAAAGAGACGACTCAGGTTTTGAGCGGTGAGTGAATTAGTGAATGGATTTAATGAGACGATTCCTTTCACTTCACTGAAGTTAATATAACTGGTACTACTGAGTATTGCATACCTGAGTAAGATAAATTGTGTCGGTTCATTAAGCCTTGGGTAGCCTTGGCATTGGACTCTATATGACGAATCACTGGATTTGACAATAATTGGTCCCCGTTAACTGGTTCAGATCAGCCTACCCTAAACTGACTCTCTTAATATTAACTGTGATAACGTATGCCAATCAATATTGTTTTATTCACTGGTTCACAATGAAAGAATGACAAAATGTTTCATAGATATTACTTATAAAATTGAGAATTCATTAGTTAAGAAAAAAGAGATATCGAATAGTGACCCAATCATACGAGTAATCAATTAAGCGATTCAATGCTGGCAATTGAATGTTACTCGACTGAGGGATTCACATTGGTGTGGCATCAGGGAATTGGTGATGACAGAGGGTGCTTCATGAAGACAGTGTAGGAATGTACAGAAATTGAGTCTAGATAGTTGTTTGTAGATTTCAGTGTACTAGTCACAAAAGCTACATTTATTTCAATGCCAAACCTACACTTTCACCTAGAGCTACGCAATTTGGGGCAAAACTTTCTAATTTGAGAGTCATGCGATTCCCTGCAGTTTTCAGTGCGCTGACTTCAATATTGACTTCTAAATTGTCCCCAGACCCAAAATTTAACCGATTTTGGGTCAAATTTTTTAAATTGAATTGCACATTGATTCTTGCAGTTTTTTGAGTGCTGATAGCAAAAATCACTTCCATTTAGACATCAGACTTATATTTTCATCCGAAACGAGGTCATTTTGGACCAAAATTTTCAAGTCGAGTCTTATATTATTTCCTGCAGTTTTTGGTGTGCTGAACTCAAAAATGACTTCCAAAATTTTCCCAGACTCACACTTACCCGAATTTTGACCAATTTTGGACCAAAATTTTTAAATCGAGTTTGACATTGATCCCAGCAGTTTTTGGTGTGCTGATAACGAAAATCACTCTCATTTCGACTCCAGACTTATATTTTCATCCCAAATTAGGTCATTTTGGACCAAAATTTTCAAGTCGAGTTTTATATTGTTTCCTGCAGTTTTTGATGTGCTGAACTCAAAAATGACCTTCAAACTTTTCCCAGACTCACATTTAACCGAATTTTAAGGGGGGACCCTGGTGAAACTTTCAAGTAGGCTTCAAAATAATCCCAGGAAGTTGAAACTTTGCTTAATTATTAGGTTCATTATGGTGAGTTCCCAAAACAAAATTCAATCCAAAATATTGAACGGTCTCTGAGAAAAGTGGCTTTTTAGTGTTTTTTGGAGCGTTGGGGAAAAATCTTCCTGCGTCTTTCATTGGGACGGAAAGCCTTGAAAATTTTTTTGGGTTATCCTAAAGATGTATAGAAGAGATTTTAGTGACGGAATTTTCAAATTCAACTTCTGTCCTGAGATATAAGTTTTCAAATTTTAACATTAAAAAAAAAGTGATTTTTTTCCCTTTTTTCAAACTTTTAGGTGTGTTTTAAAAAAAGTAGGGCTGATATCAAGATTCCGTCACTAAAATTTGTCGACAAGTCATCAATGAATAGAGTCCATGCAAGACGACTCATGTAGGTGTCAACCAGGAACGCAGAAAGTCTTTCTACGACAAAATTTTTTGTCGACTGAGCAAAGCTGTGAAGTTGAGCGTAGAAGCCAACGACAACTGATCTCAATGTTATTTCCTTCCAAATGATAAAGAAACTACTCACTTAGCTTAAAGGTGTTCAACCTGTTGAATCTGAAACCTTCTATGCACTTTTTTATCTATGAACTTTGAAAATACAATTTATTGGAATTTTGGCGATTTTTTCACCAGGGTCCCCCCTTAACCCATTTTGGACCAAAATTTTTAAATCGAGTTTGGCATTGATCCCAGCAGTTTTTGGTGTTCTGATAACGAAAATCACTTCCATTTGTACCCCTGGTCTAAAGTTCACTCAATATGAGTCCTTAAGATGCACATTTCGTCTTCTCAAGCAAAGTCCAAAGTGCACAAACCATGTCAATTCGCATCGCTCAGCCACACTACGCGCCCAGACTAAACGGCGCGTACTCCTAGTTTTGTTTCTCAGAAATACTTTTAATTAAATCATTGACATGACAGCTCCAGGCTTGCGCCTTTCTTGGAATATATGTCTGCATGGGACATTTGTAGCTCCACACATGCCGACATTCACGCCGTTGTACTGCGTACCGCAATTGTTGTACTTTAAAAGAACAGTAAATTCCTGACAAAAAGAAATTGCCAGGAATTCCTGTAGGTTTGTTGTGTTTTTGGCCCGCCCTTCTATTCAAAAAATAGGGGGAGGGCCTATGCATTTGCCTTTGTGTCTGTGTGTTGTTGTTGTTGTTGTTGTTGTTGTTGTTGTTGGCGTCTGTGTACAAGGAAGGAGTTGAGCTAGAGTAACCAGATTTGGAGGGTACTTCAGGAGTACCGTCCAAACAAATAATCCGGTGGTGCAAATCCCGTCCGGGTCGCACAAGGGCTGCTGCAGGTGCATCATGGCTTACATGAGCGGGAGGGGGATTTCCGCCATTATTGGTGCTAGCAGGGCACATAGGGGTATTTTTGGAATCGGGGCGACGAGACAAGATGAATGGACCTGGTCCCGACCCATCGGCCGCTTTAACAAGTTGGCCAGATCAGGATCTTCAAAAAAGGGGGTCGACCGACTAAAAAAATTTATTGCAGATTTCGATTGGTCTCAGCAAGACCTTTTCAACGAGGGGTCGGAAAGGGGGTCCAGGAGCCCGACTTCGTCTATTAGTCACATCAGGATCTTGAAAAAAGGGGGTCGACCGACTGAAAATTTTTACTTAAGTTTTGGATAGGTCTTGGCAAGACCTCTTCAACGAGGGGTCGGAAGTAGGGATGCGAAGGCGGTAAATTACCCGGTAAACTTACGGTAAATTACGGTAAATAACCGTAATTTACCGAAGAGCCGAAAAATCGGTAATTAACGGTAATATTCGAATTTTATCGGTATTTTGCAAAATACACTTTCAATTCCCTATATTATTGATAAAACACTTATTTTGAAACGCTCAAGCACATTTTCTGAAAAGGGTGACCCATTTAGGTAAGCAAACCAGCTGCTACACACCTATTAAAGGTATCTTGCAAACGGCTGTAGATAGTGTCGGCGACATTACCATTTGATCAGCGTCAAAAGTTTACTCAACAAAGCGTTTCTTATACTGTACATTGATCTTCAAGAGGTAGATGTTTTGAACACTTTAATACTCCGCGGCATGTCCCTTACTCAAAGGGACATTTCGCGGCCCTTTGACAAGGGAACTGTCCCTATCCATAGGGACTGGCCATTTCATGGGGACCGTCCCTATACCAAGGGGCCGCGAAATATCCCTTTAGTTAGGGACGTTAGTGATTTTTTCCCTTGGGAGTGTTTCTTTTGAACTTCTCAATAGATTTTATCATTTCTGACCCAAAAGACCCATGATTACTACTTAGTTTCAACAAAATCACCAAAATACAGCACACCATTTAAAAGAAACGAATTTTACCGTTTTTTACCAAAATTACCGGTAATTTACGGTAATTTACCGTTTTTTACGTAATTTTGAAAATTACCGGTAATTTTGCATCCCTAGTCGGAAGGGGGGTCCAGGATCCCGCCTTCATGAGTTATGGGAAAAAGTGCGACGGACTCGTTTTGCACTCCTGCTGTGCCTCTATTGCCAGGAGTTGCAGTAGCATGGCAAATATGGGTATTTTCGGAATGAGGGCGAAGAGAGAAATGAAATGGTGGGCATATTCTAAGGACAGTTGGAGTAAAAAGTGTAAGGACTATTGCATATTGTGAATAGAAGGGCGGGCCTAAGTCACGATGGTACATCGATAACTTTGCTTTACCCGCTCACGGTGTGTGTGATGCGAGCGGGCCGAAGGCCCGGGCCTTCGACTGGCCAAGTTGGGTCTGATGCGAGGGCCGAAGGCCCGAGAAAAGGCCGCCGGCAGGCCAAGCTGGGCCGGCCCCCTGTCGAACCGAGTTGCCGGCGCAGCGAAGCGGAGCTGGCAACTCGGTTCGACGGAAGGGCGGGCCCTAGCTTGTTTTTTAGCAGTGTCAGTCCACCACTCGCCCAATGGAAGGGCAATGGTGGTTACTGTTTCATTCTCAGTGAGCTTCACGATGAGAACTCCAAACTGCACTGCAAACCCAAGTTGTGAGACATTCTCGCAATATTTATTATTTACGATGTCTCACAATTGCAAGCGTGGGACAAACGTGGCTCACACTTGTAAGCGTGAGACATCGTGGTTCGCTCTAAATAGAGTGAGACTGTCTCACACGTGGATTTGCAGTGTGCGTTCGCTTTCGGGCCAGAAGTCAAATTTCCTCCCACCAAGTCATCTTGTTCGACACCGATTATGAAGAAGGAACATTTTTTATGAATGAAAGGATATCAAACAACGTAGTGAAAGAAAACCAAAAATCAATATTTAGTTGAAAAAGTACACTTTTTCGTTTGACAGGTTCCTGAAAGACAGCACGAACAGGCTGGATAGCGTCAGCTCAGACAGCACCAGTCGATGCAATCAAGAAATGGGTGTGTCCACATCCGACGCATCGTCCATTGCGTGGGGGCGGTGAGATTCGGTCGATATGAAGGACGAGCAGTGCACGTCCTCTAAGGTCCTCGGAGTGTTTTCTTGACGCTTCAGTGGAGCACTTCCATTTCGCGAAGCAGGAACCGTTCTTCGATGCTGGGAGTCTCGCGTAAATTAAGGCCAGGCGCTTTGATGTCACTGCGTGATACTTTAGGTGGGACTTTACGACGGTAACGCGGTAACACAGACGCACTGCCCAGGTCACACTGGTCAATGCCTCTGCGATGCGCACGCACCTCTGCAGCGCGCTAGCCGCCGTGCTAGGCCTATCTGACGCGCGTGCCTATGCAGAAAACATAGGCCGCGTCGCCCCGTGGCAGATAGGTTGCCTAGTAATCAGGCGTTAGCCAGCAGTGCTGGAATAATCTGATTGTCACCGGCCTATGGCCGATGCGTCCACCTTAGATGTTAGGGATTAAGCACGATAGCCTCCCTCACGGAGCCCCGACTCGGGAGAAGCTCCAGTAAGTATTCTACCAACCACCGTAGCGGAAACACCTGAGCCCTCACTGGTGAAACAAAGGCATAAAAATTATGCCCTTTAAGGGCGTAAACGATTTACTTCCTGAAAGGGCATAAATCGTTGCCTTTGGGAAGAACATTAAAATTTTGCTTGAAATTCCTATACCATTTACGCCCTTCCCAAGGGCACAAAACGATTTATGCCCTTGCAAGGGCGTAAAAGAGTATTTATGCCCTAAAGGGCGTAATTTTTATGCCTTTGTTTTACCAGTGCTCTACGCCGAATACCCTGCCCGCGAAAATGTCCGCGTGTGCCCGAGTACTCAACCAACCCGAGTGTCGTTACTTCACCCCTTCACGAACCCGTAGAACACACTGCGGTAAGGCGGTTACGGGAGTGATCAGTGCAGTGAAGCACTGAGGACCGTGTGCATGCATAGCATCCCTCGACCCGGTTTGACCTCGCGGCGAGCTGGATTAGGCAACCTCACACAGCAGACCAAGGGGCAAACAACTCGAGATAATCATTGTACGCCCATGTGGTAATCTTTGATAATCAGCGAATAATCATAATATTCAAAATAATCATTGATAATCGCAATAATCTTAAATAATCTAAATAATCTAAATAATCACAATAATCGCAATAATCACATGTAATCAGAGCATATTTTCGGGTAATCAGTGTAAAACAGTGGCAATCAGACACAAAACTGCACTGCAAGGTACTTGGGTAACCGCCAATACTCCACCGGCTTAGCCTAGCTCAGCTTTGCCGTACAGCCGACATTGAGAGTCTCTCAGGTGCGGAGTAGCGACGAGCCAAGAGGGTTGGGGTGGGGATGAAGACCGCTCCCTGCCCCTCCTCCCGCTCCGCTTCACTCAATTTTCTTGTTTGTTGATGTTAAATAAGCAGCCCCCAATCACTTCAAAATGAATTTAAAAAAATTTAACGCATGCGATATGCATATGATTGGTATGTTCAACGCATGGTTCAACGTCCGTCGTCAAGACTAAATTCAAGAGCCGCCGTTTGTCGTTGTTGTTGTTGTGCCCGTGTCGTTGTTCGAACTAACTTGGCGGCGGCAGGCAAGCGTAGGCTACTCGCACACCGAGAGCTTTTCTGCAAAATTTCTGCCAACGGTTAACTCTGCTGGGTGACCCAAATGATTTAGGTGTTGATGATGTGGAAAAGAGCAAGGGGAATCCCTCCACTCCGCCCATCGAGACACAGGTGAGCCATTGATAATAGTTCAGTTCTGTGCATTTGCCATTGTTCCTTTTGGTGGTGCCTGATTTCATAGTAGTTCTAACCTCTTTTGTATTTAAAAATACTCAGTCTTTTTAAAAAAGAGAGGAATAGTGGGTTTTTAATCGCTTATAATCAATGTAATCACTAATAATCAAAATAATCAGTAATAATCAAAATAATCTGGGATAATCAAAATAATCTGGGATAATCAATATACTCAGTAATAATCAAAATAATCCCAATAATCAAAATAATCCCAATAATCAAAATAATCCCAATAATCAAAATATTCACTATAATCATTATAATCTGATAATCATTGTACACGAAAATCTCGAGTTGTTTACCCCTTGCAGCAGACCCCACGTCACCTCCGCAACCCCCGGCCACGTGTGAAGGCGAAGGGTTGCCGAAGGCTCCTTCGTTTACACCCGAACACTCATCGTCAATAAACGAAGGAATGGCCATGTATCTTTGTGACTTAACGAATGTTCCTTTTTCAGCCATTTTCTCAAAGGGTATATACCTTTGTAAATTCCGTACATTACTTGATCCATGAAGGGCGGATGACGGTGGTGACCGAATTTTCGTCATTTTGAGATGCAATTGTAATTTCTGGTGTAATTGTTTGCAGCTATACGGAGCTCACTCCTGCCCGTTCTGTCCCAAAACCTTTGGCGACTGATTGTTGGCGTGCTTCGCCTCACACTTCTCCTTCCCGTCAGCGGGGCGCTACACAATTTGAGGCCGTGGCCATCCTGGGCTGCGTGGACCTCAGCAGCGTTCGGTTTCGCTGTCTTCTCAGCTGCAGAGTTTCGTCTGAAATGTAATGCTCTCTGCACTCTCTTTCCGGGAACGTGGCATTCCGTTGAATTGAATATAACAAAATGTCGCGTTGCTTTGAGCATTGTGTCACGTGTGCCCCGTCAACGACATTGAACCTAACTGGGCCCGTGACCCAAGGTTAATATTGATACTGCGTACGGTGTGGCCAGGACGCGGCGTCAGAAAGACTCTGCGGCACTGCCGCTCGAACACTGGTATTTCTTGTGGGACAAATTTCATATAATTAGCATCGGGAAAAGGGCAAATCTGGATTTCTTCAAATTATCGCATTGCGTTAAAAAGGCGATAATTCTCTTAGGTTTCGGCCCGTCTGGGCCCAGATTATGACAGTTCTGGTGTGATAAAGTGATAACTACGCTAAGTACGCTAGCAATTAAATATTTAATGCACTTTTAACTTTTGATATGAGTTCATTATCAGACCAAGAAAATCAGTGAAAACGGAGCGGCTGGGCCAGGAGTGGAATATTGTGACGCTTCTTTGAGCATGTCACATTCACAAATATGAATCAGCCATAAACTAGCTGAATCACATTCCAACGAATGAGGAAACAATGGAGTTTCCTGACAAACTTGTCTTTGACGCGTTTCAGCTTAAGGGGGGACCCTGGTGAAACTTTCAAGTAGGCTTCAAAATAATCCCAGGAAGTTGAAACTTTGCTTAATTATTAGGTTCATTATGGTGAGTTCCCAAAACAAAATTCAATCCAAAATATTGAACGGTCTCTGAGAAAAGTGGCTTTTTAGTGTTTTTTGGAGCGTTGGGGAAAAATCTTCCTGCATCTTTCATTGGGACGGAAAGCCTTGAAAATTTTTTTGGGTTATCCTAAAGATGTATAGAAGAGATTTTAGTTACGGAATTTTCAAATTCAACTTCTGTCCTGAGATATAAGTTTTCAAATTTTAACATTTAAAAAAAAGTGATTTTTTTCCCTTTTTTCAAACTTTTAGGTGTGTTTTAAAAAAAGTAGGGCTGATATCAAGATTCCGTCACTAAAATTTGTCGACAAGTCATCAATGAATAGAGTCCATGCAAGACGACTCATGTAGGTGTCAACCAGGAACGCAGGAAGTCTTTCTACGACAAAATTTTTTGTCGACTGAGCAAAGCTGTGAAGTTGAGCGTAGAAGCCAACGACAACTGATCTCAATGTTATTTCCTTCCAAATGATAAAGAAACTACTCACTTAGCGTAAAGGTGTTCAACCTGTTGAATCTGAAACCTTCTATGCACTTTTTTATCTATGAACTTTGAAAATACAATTTATTGGAATTTTGGCGATTTTTTCACCAGGGTCCCCCCTTAAGGCCGGCGAACCTGCAGAGCTCCGAATGTTGCGAAATATTGATAAGTTCAGTGTCTTGCAAAGTTGAAACTCAACTGACTGAATCGTTATGGAGATAAAAGGCGAACAAATCTACCGTACAGCCGACAGCAAAATCGTTGTGATGAAACGGAGCTAGGGGGTTCCTTTTTAGATCATTTTTTTATGTCAAATCGGAACCACAGTGACGCCGCTGGATTTCTTGAACGTTCTGCGCATCTTATGGCTCATCCAAATTGGAGCGGAGCGCTGGTGCTTCACGCGTCATCGGTCCAATCTGTGTCAACTGGCGCGATGCCTCTTCATCTACTGCCAGAAATACCCCCCGTCTAGGAATGTGTGGGCAACGCTACTCAAAGCAGCTCTGGTGAGCCTATGACGACCTCGTTCAGCCAATCGTTCGCACACTGCAAATCCAAGTGTCCCACTATTTAGTGCGAACTGCGAACCACTGCGTTTCAACCTCACAAGTGTGAGACGCCGTTTGTCCCACGCTTGCTGCCTATGGTCCCCCGTGGTTGAGTGACACAGGACCACGCAAGTAAGTGTGAAGCATCCGAGTCCCACACTTCTATGCGTGAGACCCAGTGGTTCGCACTTGGTAGTGTGAGACTGTCTCACGCTTGAATTTGCAATGCAGTAGTTTGGAATACCTAATAGAGCTGAAAATCAACCATTAGTCGGAAGTAGTAGTATTCTATGATCGCTATGTTGCCTGGTTTCAGATTTTTATTTTATTCATAGTCGCCGCAGAAGCCTTTAGCATTGTGTGGATTGCAGGGGCATTTGCACGTAAAGCATCATCTTCAGACATCACATTCGATCTGATGCACTGGGATTCCTTTGTTGGGATCTTGATGGAGGTGAGATTTTCAAGTAGGATCAGTGCCGGGGGAAATCCGACGCTTGCGAAGTGCGCACTTCACTCATTTGTTGGCTGAGCGATAGCGAAGCCTGTTACTTCAGTGGGGTTGAAAAGTTTTGTCTGTCTGTCTGTCCGCACCACTCCTCCTGAACGGCTCGGCCGATCTCGGTGAGATTTTGCACACTTCTTGGGTATGTCCTTGGCTCGGCACACGCGAAATTTCACCATCCTAGCTCAACTGGTTCAGTTTTTATAGCCGAAAAACACCTAAAAAACGGCGAAAAATAGAGCTTTCTGCAGATAGACCACTTCTGGCTTGGAGAAAAGGGGGTCTGGGGGGCGGAGCCCCCCAGCCTCTACAAGTTAAAAAGTGACAGGGGTCAAGATCGTGTTATCTGTAGATAAAACAACTCTATTTAGAATGTAGGGGGGTCTGGGGGACGGAGCCCCCCAGCATTCAACAAGTTAAAAAATAACCGACAATGGACAAGCCATTGCCTGCCGCAGGCAGGCTAGCGCCGCAGGCCAAGGTAGGTACGCCAGGCGTGGATTGGAGGAACAGGCAGCGAGACATCGCGAAGCCTGTTACGACAAGACGCGGTCTGGCGTAAACCTACCTTGTACTATTTTAGAACAATATAACTCAAACGTGTTTTTTGTCCAAATTTGTACATGATTCTGTGTACAAATGTTTACGTAAAAGTCCGCCCGTTAAAAGTTGTCTAAGACCACGCACGAAATTGTACAAGTACATTTAGAGTGAGGGTAATGTTAATCGTACAACACCATGAGAAAAGTATCGCTTGTTTGGTGGTCGTTGCATATCCGCACTGCAGTTGAAAGCGCGGGACAGTCTCACGCTGCCAACGTCTAAAGCCTTCGGACTAACAGAACTGAACACAGTTCTCTCGAACGAATAGATTTTGTTCAGACTCGATCGAAAAGGAAGTGCCACTAAACTATTTGGCACAGTACACTGTGAAAATTTGTTGTCACTTTATGACAAAAACGTGGATGACATTTTCATCGCTTTCAGATTATGCAATTGATGACATTTTCATCAAACCTCCTATACTTATTGCATGGGCGTGACAACAATATCATCAATTGTATTGATGACATTGTTGCAAGTAAAATTAGCCTTGACATTGTCATGAAGTGACGACTCAAATTTTCTCAGCGTATTGGGGGGATGTGTGAAGTCGGGCACGTCTGTCCCACGAAACTTAGAGCGGATTAAGTTTGGCCCCAAACGCGCGCCCTCGTACGTGACGTCAGATAAGAAAACATACAGAAAAACTTACCTCTACGAGGTTCGATCGGAAAAGTTCAAAGGAATTACTTCAAACTGCCATCTGAATTCTATGATGTGTATGAAAAAAAAAATAATTTGTATCCATTTCCTGGCACCTTAATACTTCTCGAAATTGTTTAGTGACACTTCCTCTTCAATCGAATCTGAACCAAAATCTATGGGTTCGAGAAAACTTTGTAATTGTTCAGTTGTGTTCGTGCGAAGGCTTTGGACATTGAAAGTGTTCGTTCAAATACGAACTTGACTGTTAGCACATTTCCACAAACGTCTTTGAAGTCAAAGGCAGCCATATATTTCATTTAAAGCTTGAAGTTAAGAGATCTCTTGCGTCTGCATGTTTATAAAGAGAAAAAACCATTTTCTTTCTTGTCGTAATTTATTTTTGAGAATTCAACAGGCCACTTTAATCATGTTTCTGGGACCTGCGATCTTTCTTGCAATGCTCGTCGCGGACTTACGGATGGACTGCGAAATGCTTATCAAGCAACATCGGGAAGCAGTCCTTTCAACTGCTGCATTAGAGGAAAAAGTAAGTTTCGCTGGACTGCAGAAAACGAAAAGGCTCAACAATAACATTGTACACTGTTAAAACAAAGGCATAAAACTTACGCCCTCAAGGGCAAAAATACTCTTAAGGTATAGGAATTTCAAGCAAAATTTTAATGCCCTCCCCAAAGGCATTAAGGGGGCAATACACTGAAAATGGCCCAAAACTGAGTTGTGTGATTGCTTCCATACGCAGTGTTGTGCGTTGTTAAAACTTTCCATGTGTCAAGGCCTTACAAAAATAAGCATTTTAAGCCCAGAATGGCGTCAGTCGGACGTCAGGAAACGGAGCAGCAACCAATCAAATTTTCGTCAAAAGTCGAACTGGCGGGCATCCCTCAGTCCGCAAAAATGAAGATATCTAGACCCCGTTTGCGCCAAAATGTAGGTAATTGAAGCGGCTATCGCATGAACTAGGATTATGAACATCGAACAGCCAAAAGAACAAAATTTTACAAAAAAACCTCTTTTGAACATTTTTGAAAAATCCTCAAAAAGTGTTTTTGGATGAAATTTTGTACTTTAGGTTGCTCGATGTTCATAATCCTAGTTCACGCTTCAATTACCTACATTTTGGCGCAAACGGGGTCTAGATATCTTCATTTTTGCGGACTGAGGGATGCCCGCCCGTTCGACTTTTGACGAAAATTTGATTGGTTGCTGCTCCGTTTCCTGACGTCCGATCGACGCCATTCTGGGCTTAAAATGCTTCTTTTTGTAAGGTCTTGACACATGAAAAGTTTGAACAACGCTCAACAACGCGAATGGGAGCAATCGCACTAGTCAGTTTTTGGCCATTTTCAGTGTATTGCCCCCTTAACGATTTATGCCGTTTAAGGGCGTAATTTTAATGCCTTTGTTTCACCAGTGCAGTTGTATGGTTTTCTCAGTGTAGAGGTTGTCGTACATCGTAGAGTCCTTCATGATTTAATGTGGTACAGAAAATACTGCAATACGATACTTCCAAGAAGAGCTAGAACGGAAGTTGATAAAATTTCAAGAGGAACAAAAGCCAGACTAGTTCAAACTTGATTCCGAATATGTGCTATGGTTTGATAAAGACGAAAAATTGAGGGCACCACTAGCCTTGAAAATTCGTGTTTTAGGGCGGTAGTGCACTCCAAATTGAAAGGCGGTAATATTTCCACCCTTTTGTGGCGGTACTTTTTTAAAAGGCGGGCTCCAGATTTTACCGCCTTTGGGAAGGCGGTATAGTTTTACTGCCACAAAAAGGCGGTACATCATCAGGCCAGGAGAAAAATTAGTTTTAGGTACTTGAATGGCGGTATGAAGTTACCGCCAATTAAGAGAAGGATTTTTCATTACCGCTAATAAATATTACCGCCAATGGACAGGAGACCATTTTGTACTGTCAATACGGGGAAGTGTGGTCATATATGTATAACACCGCTCTAAACCATAATGTAGTGCCACATTGCAAGCAAGAATTATAATTACCGTTTATTGCAAGCAGTAAATTTTGTTTCCGTTTTTAAACTAAGAGGTCCTTGTTCACTTAGCAAAGCCGCTAACATTCAGTTTCCTGAAGTCAGATGTACTCACATTAATCACTGTGGCACTGCTTCTTTGATGGAATTAGCAGAAATGTTAAGGTAACTCATAAAGTTTGTATTCAAACATGTAGCATTGTACACTGTTAAACTGGGCCCAGAGCACAGGAGCTCAGACCACAGACTGTGTTGATGAACTTCTATAAAATTTCTACAGTTTATCCGCTTCACTCGCAGTTTCACAGTTGCTTCTATGGTAAAGAACAATCCTCGCCCACACTCGACCCCGTTGGCGCTAGACGTCGACGTCATTGACCAAAACTAGAAGAAACTGAATAATATTGACATGCATACACAGCTACAGGCGGCCATTTTCTTTCTGCAACTTGTTTTGTTGACGCGACGAGTGACTGCGAATATCTGATATTGTTATTGGCAGTTAAGGGTCGGCTGTACGCACGACATTGGCAGTATTCGCAGTTAGAGGCCTACAAAAACAAAAGCAGAACTAACCTGAAAATCATAGACAAAGGGCCGCTGTAGGTTCGTGTTTTTGTCCAATTATCCATAAATATAATCGTTTCCTCTAGTTTTGTGAGATGGCGAACTTTTGCCAACTGTGTCGTGCGTGGGCGAAGATTGTTTGCTATCATCCAAGCTACAGTGAAAGTGCGTGTAAAATGAGAAAACTGTTAAAACTTCATAAGTTTATCACATCTGTGCTCCACCAAGCCCAGTTTACCAGTGCAGAAAGCTTCAAGATTTGATGCTATCTGTTTTGGGTGACTCAACCTGTTTGCCATATTTATCTTCTGAGCAGCAGTTTCACTGCTGTGCACTCAATCATGATTCATGTGAGTACATCTGACTTCAAGAAAACTGAATGACAGCGGCTATGCTATGCAAGTATGGACCTGTTAGTTTATGAGCGTCACAACTGTCGTTTCTCTTAAGAGTCCCCAGTGGGCCTGAACACCTACACCGGTAATTAGAAAAGTTTTCTGTTGATTTTGTGTGCAATCATAATCTAGTAATTTATCCAATCTGCCATGAATCCGCAAATTACCTAGGATATATTAACAATTTTGGATTCAGCGAGAAATTTAAATCTGACTTCAATGGTACAGTGTAGGCGGTAAATCAAACAACCGCCTTTTGATGAGCGGTATTGATGGTTTGTGTTTGGCGGTAATTTAGGTACTCCCTCTGACTGGCGGTACTGATGCTATGTTTTAATAACCCTCAATCATGGACTCAGCACTGATGGTATAGCTGTGGCGGTAAATGAAAGTACCGCCTTTGATTGGTGGTAATGATGGCATGTATAAGGCGGTAAATTCAATACCGCCTTTTTTGATACATTTGTACCGCCTTTCACTTTGGAGTGTGCCCTTACTTTTACTTCTTTTCCAAAACCAAGTGCATTATCGGAATCAGGAGGGCTCCTCCCGAACTGTAAAAATAAACCGGAAATATGATCAGGTGAACGAACGTTACACGGAGAACGACCGGACTCGCGAACAGCGGATGTAGCGGAATCGAACGAATCGTCGAGTGATCAGCAGTTGAACAGCGGGCAAACTCATTCGTGTACGAACGGGTGAACCACGATTTAATGGGTGAACGCAAACATCCAGCGAGCGAACGTTTACCCCACTGAGAAAACAAACGCGGCCAATTCCGCACGTGTGGTGCGGACTGGGACTTTGACCACGTTTGGTGACGCGGCCGAGGTCAGTCTCGTCGCCGCATCACCAAACGCGGAATCCGCCACGTTTGCGCCGATGTTAAAGGATAGGGCCTCGATAAGCTTGACCACGTTTGCGCTCCGAATTGCGATGACCGCATCACGAAACGTGGTCAAATCCTAACAAAATTTGACCACACCACCTCATGCGGAATTGGCCACGTTTGTTTTCTCAGTGCCGCTGCGGACGAAGATTGGGCGAATCGCGACCACGTTGCAGGGCTGATCACAGACAGCATCCCTTCATCGTTCACCCTGCTCTGTTTCTTCATCGCGCTGTTCATTCCCTGCAGTCGCTTGGTTCGCTCGCGGCATCTCGCGGTGTCCTGGGCGTTCGAACACAGCGCTATCACGCGCTCACTTGTGCACTCACTCATCCGGTGCATCGTTCGCCGGAGATGCTCCCTCGCTGGCTGATTCGCCCGACTTCCGGTTCACTGGCGAACACCGTTCGGGAGAAGCCATCCAGCTGAAAAATGCTACAAAATGCGCCATCCACCGTTGAAGATTTCGAAAATAGTATTTTTCGACCCCCCTTCCCTGCATTAATGTAAAAGCCAAACGCTGTATCGCCCGGATCGCAATCGCGTCGATTTGTGTGCCGATGTCTGGGAAAGGAGCCGGCCGAAGGCAGATCAGCGCCGCAGGCCAAGGTAGGTGTAAATGCCAGGCGTGGATTTTCGGAACTGGCGCAGCATCGCGACAAGACGACATTACGAAAAGACACGGTCTGGCGTACACCTACCTTGTGAATCCTCATTCGAGTAACGGGCTTCGCTATCGTTCAGCCAACGACTGAAATTTACTAAGTAACTCAACTCAGCCAAAGAACATTATTACTTAACTATTGAATCTCAATGTTAACAAGTGTTGCTCGTTTGCAACATGGTCGCAGGTTGGAAGTGCACCGCGTTCCTCCGCGGTGGCAACAAGAAGGTGCTCCTGTGCGTGTGGAAGGTCTTTGCCGTCATCGACGCAGCCAAGGGAGTATTTTTCAGGCACGTCACTGGTAAAACAACGGCACAGAAACTACGCGCGGAAGGGCATAGTCTTTCATTGATATAAAAACGAAAAAGGCCGGGGGGGGGGGCAAAGTAGCACTTTTTGCCTACTTGCACGATCAAAGTGTTGCTTTTTGCCTACTTTTCAGGCGGCTATCTAAGGGTCAAGAGGAGGGGGTTTGCAAATTGTCTTTTTGACCCCCCCCCCCAAAAAAAAAAAAAAAAAAAGTTCCGCCAAGGCAAGCTTAGCAAAGCGGTCTTGCCGTGGACCGGCCGGGGAAGCCGGGCAGAGAGGGGGCAAGGAGGGAGGGGGTGGCTGTGAGGAGTGGGGACTGGCGGCGCGGCGAGGCGGCGTGGTGGCGCAGGCGACGACGAACGACGAACCACGACCATGCAGTCCCCTCCGAGCGCGCTGAATGGATGGATGGGTGGATGGATGGGATGGGATGAGTGGGATCGTATGCAGAGCTAGAAGCGGTAGCAAGACCGCTTAAAAAACACTCACACACATTAATGGCACGGACCCATCGTGCCACCCGTCTAAATTTAAATTCACCAAGAAAAAGAAAGTACAACGCCGTGAAATTAAGAATGCAATTAGCATTGAAATTTTCATTTAATACTTTTCTTTTCAGAGGTCAACTTGGCACACCGTTGGCGGTCCATGAGAGTGCGTCAACGCTCCCTGCTAGATATGATTATGATGCTGAACGCCGTGTTCACGGTGTACAATCTTTTCAAGGTGACCCTGACAGACTGGCGAGGCTTCCCTTTTCAAATGCTTAAAGTATCAAAGTTAGCGGGAGGGGGGACAACGCCAACACACCTCAAGGCCAAGCACCTCAAGTTAGAGTTCGTTGAAGCTTCACGCGGACATTCCTCGTCACCATTGTCGTTTTGACAATGATTGAGATTTTTGGGAATGAAACTTATAGTTGCGAGACTGAGGCTTGGTGGATGCTGACCGGTCGAACAGCAACTCGGAGCAGGGTTCCCAGGAGGGGGAGGGGAGAGGAGTGAGGATAGACACACTAAATGTCATGAGACTACTTTTGTCCCATGAATGATGCAATTTTAAGCACATCCGGTAGTAATGCAATTTTGTGTCCGCCAGGGGGGACAAATTGTCTAGTGAAAGTACAATTTGCAGCAGGGGTCAGACAAATTGTGTCCCCAGACGGGAGCAAAATTGTATCAGCGTCAGCGTCGGATATGCTTATAATTGCATAAATCGTGGGACAAAAAAAGTCCTATGTCAAGGTGTAAGCTACGAGAAATTCGTTTCTTCCAATTAGTGTACTGTAATAAAGTCTTTTCTTTTCAGATCGTCTACCACTTTTACTGGGCCGTGCTGGTACTCGCACACGGGGTGAAATGCTTCATTGGAGGGGAATTAGAGTCGTGGCGAACCTCCGTTCCCATCTCGTTCGGCCTAACCTTATGCTGCTTGTTCGCAGTCTGGTGCTCCGCATCCCAGTGGGCTGACGACGAGGTAGAGCTTCTGAGAATGAAAGGGCGTTGACTCATACAATAGTTTAGGCGACGTAAACTTTTCAGGGTAAGGTGCCCAATGATGGCCACTTTTAGCGCACTGATGCGCCTTTAACCCCTTTACAAAGTGTCCCACACGTCGTACTGGTATGAAAATTTTCAGGAACATAGAAGAAGGATAGAGTAAAAGTTGCCAAGGTTGAAAGGCAGCAGCATAAAATTAATTCTTTGAGAAAAAAAATTGACCAAAATATCAGTACAGTTTGCCCAGTGATGGCCACCTGTTGCCCAGTGATAGCCAGTGTCCCGGACCAGTGATGGCCACACTAGGGTTTGAGCACTTTTGTTTTCGTTTTTGACAGTTGATCCAGGAAGCGGAAGAAGGGGATAACTCAATTTTGGCCATTTTTCAGGAGAAACAAAAAACTATTAGCAGGGAAAACTAAAACAAAACAAATGAATGTTGCAAATGTTAATAATTTCAAAAAGCATTAGTAAAATTTTGGAAAAAAAAATCAAAAGTGTAAGGTCACTCCGTAGAGGATTTCTGCGACTTATCACTTTCCGTTGAAATGGAAAACAGAGTCAGCTCACCTTATATTTCCTAAACAAAGAGGAATTTGGAGACAAGTCAAGTGGAACAATAGTCTGCATAAAGTGTATGTTACTCTGGTGTATTTTTTGGACTTAGCTCTTTTTTCCAAATTGAAATTTAAAATTAAGGGGGGGCTAAGTTGAGTTGAATCTTTTTACACAAGATTCATAAAAATACAAGTTGAGTTATATCCTTTTGCCAATTTGTCAAACGGACTCATGTGGACTTCCGTTGAGTTATCTCCATTTTCCAATGAAATTTAGACCGTAAAAGGGGTTAAGTTGAGTTATACCCTTTTTCCATGTGGATTTTCTCCTGAACTGCTTGGAATTCAGTCAAATAATTTGGTGTAATGATGGAAACCATTCTAAGGCACAATAATAAAATAAAAACTCAATTTGGGGATAAGTCAAGTTATTCCCTTCTTCCGCTTCCTGGATTGAACGCAATTTGGTCTGGTTTGCACCGTGTTCGAAGCTACATGGGTCGCTGTGTCTCAGGAAACGGAAATCAGTGTACCCTGGGAAGTTGAATCTACTAGTGTGTATACCATAAATTTAGAAATACGTAAAGTTAAAATTTCAAGTTTTGCGTTAAAAACGATTTGATTACCGAAATGATTTGACCTCACGAAGGTGAACATATAAAACAGCTTTGCTTCAGCTCAGGGCCCGGTCAAGCTGGGGTGTGCGCGGTCGCGGAGGCGCCGGGCTCTGTTTCGGCCTAGCTGTGGCCGCGGTTTTGTTTCACTTGCGAACTGATGCCCGTGATTGCGCACAGAACGCATCACGCAGGCTGAATCTTCCCTACCGTCACATTTTTGTGTTGCTTGGTATCAAAATTGTCGTTTAATCATGAGCTACTGGCCCAGTATTTTTCTGAGCAGTATACATTGCCTCAGCCCGAGCCTCCCCAGCTTCCATGCCTCGGCCTCGGACCAAAACCTAGACACTGAACCTCGCACATTTCGCGAGTGAGGGATGGTGGGGCAGTTTGAAACAGGGGCAGTTTGAAACAAACACCTATGTCAAAGCAATGAGGGCTGCCGAAGGAAATGTGAGTGTGCACAATCTTCTATTTTCATGATCTTACTGATTTGCGATCCACGGTCGTCAACGGTGCACTTTAGTGGCCTTGAAAAAAAGGCAAAACGTCGGTACCATTGAAATTGGCCTAAACTTAAATTTCTAAGTGACAGGAGTTTCCGTCTGGGTTTCGCTAGTAAGTAATCATCTCCCGCACACTTAATTCATCTTTTAGTACCATAAATTCGACAATGGCACCCCCCACTCGCGCGCGACGGCCTGCGCGCAACATTGACAATCCCTCCCCGATTCAGCCCAGAGGCACTGGGAGCTCGCAATCCAACGGGCACGGCGCGGCGGTGCAGCCCAACACTGAGAATGAAGGAGTCACCACCATCGCCCTTTCATTGGGTAACGCACGCACCGTTGCCCAAATTTGGGTGACGAGCCCGCCGTGACCAAATTTTGGGCAGTCATAAAATCGTCGCCCAAATTTGGGTAACGCCGTCGGCGACGCCGTAAGGTCCCCGATGACGCTCTTCCGGGGCCACCACGATGACCCAATGTGGCGTTGAGGCCTCCGGTCATCGTGGTGGCCCCCGAAGGACGCCATCGGGAACCTCACGGCGTCGCCGACGGCGTTACCCAAATTTGGGCGACCAAACGCCTGTCAGCAAATTTCGGGTGATGAATTTTTCGTCACCAAAATTTGGGCAACGAAGTTGCATCACCCATTTAAAGGGTGATGGTGGTGACCAATTCATTCTCAGTGAAGGCACAAAATACTCAGTTTTTAAGGTGCTAGATCGCGTAAATTTTGGGTCACCGATTTCGTTCAAAATTTGTACATTCATTAAGGGGGGACCCTGGTGAAAAAATCGCCAAAATTCCAATAAATTGTATTTTCAAAGTTCACAGATAAAAAAGTGCATAGAAGGTTTCAGATTCAACAGGTTGAACACCTTTAAGCTAAGTGAGTAGTTTCTTTATCATTTGGAAGGAAATAACATTGAGATCAGTTGTCGTTGGCTTCTACGCTCAACTTCACAGCTTTGCTCAGTCGTAGAAATTTTGTCGTAGAAAGACTTCCTGCGTTCCTGGTTGACACCTACATGAGTCGTCTTGCATGGACTCTATTCATTGATGACTTGTCGACAAATTTTAGTGACGGAATCTTGATATCAGCCCTACTTTTTTTAAAACACACCTAAAAGTTTGAAAAAAGGGAAAAAAATCACTTTTTTTTTAATGTTAAAATTTGAAAACTTATATCTCAGGACAGAAGTTGAATTTGAAAATTCCGTCACTAAAATCTCTTCTATACATCTTTAGGATAACCCAAAAAAATTTTCAAGGCTTTCCGTCCCAATGAAAGACGCAGGAAGATTTTTCCCCAACGCTCCAAGAAACACTTAAAAGCCACTTTTCTCAGAGACCGTTCAATATTTTGGATTGAATTTTGTTTTGGGAACTCACCATAATGAACCTAATAATTAAGCAAAGTTTCAACTTCCTGGGATTATTTTGAAGCCTACTTGAAAGTTTCACCAGGGTCCCCCCTTAAGGACGACAATACAAGCACCCCATTCAAAGGATTTTCTTTACAAAAAATTTTGAGCCGAAATATTGAACGATGAAAGTGTGAAAACAGCGCTCATGGAAAAAAACGCCTACGGCTTAACTATGCGACTGATCTGGAAACCAAAAGCATATTCGTGTAGGGGAAGGGTGTCCGGAGGGCAATTGATCAGGCTGGGAGTCGCGCGATCAATATTTGTACGTTTGGTGAGGTGTTCAAAACCGACTACTTTCGCTCTTTTCTTTGACGCTACCCCAATGGCACTAATAATTGTCGGATCACTTTCGGACTGATCAATTGCCCTCCGGACACCCTTCCCCTACACGGATCCGTTTTCGGATTCGCTGTACCTATCATAGTTTTTGCGTAGGCGTTCTTGCCGTTTCACTCATTTTTCCGTCCTTTTCACACGTTTTGAATTTGGCGGTCGAATCCTGAGGCATTGGAGGGTGGCGCGGCGGAAAGAATCAGAACTGCGTGCAGGACGGCCGAGTCGGTGCGACACGTTTATGATGGACACCTCGCTGCATTCCGATCTATTGTCTCCGCTCCGTCTGCCCCCTCCCCTCCCCCCGCTGGAGACGCAGCCCAGGACCGGCAGCGCGCTCGGCCACTGGGGCAGCCCCTGAAGAGCCAACAACAGGATTAGGCCGCGGACACTACCCGTTCATTTTGCACTATTTTTGCACTACCCCTGGCACCGCGATGAGACGAGGAAAACGGCTAAAACAAGTTTGATTTGATAAATTTGAAATCTCAGAAGTTCACCCGTTGATGTGCCCATGCTGAGTGGCACCTGTCAAGCTGTCTTTGTGCACTTTGACGAGGGTGCCGGTGCTCGCCTCGCCCGCACCGGCAACTACACTGCCAAATCAGGCGGCATTGACACGAAGATGATGCACAGTGAGGATAGGACTCTCCACCCCCAACAAGGACTTTTAATTTTTTGGAAGTACTCGACTGTGGTACCATCTCTCGGGAAAGTGCTACACTGCCTGAACTGCCTGAACGAAAATGGCAAGGAGTATTCGCATGAGAGGACTCCGGTCAATACAACGGTCTAAGTTCCTTTAGCCGTTGCTTGGACCCCGGTCCGCGATCTCGCACCTTAAATACTATATTTGGAATGAGCCCATACTATCCCGTAGAAGAAAACCAAACGAGTATCATCTGCTTTCACTAACGTTCGTTGAATGAGATTTTTCCTTTAAGGCAAAAAATCAATTGTGAAGTACTGCAAATCAGGCTCCAATTCACGGCGGCCAGATACTGTGGCCAGATCACAGTGAACACTGTAACCGAGATCACAATGAACGCCGTGAACTAGTTCACAGCAAACGCCGTGAATTGCATAACAGCAAACATTGGTAATAAATTAACGGCGAT
Source organism: Thrips palmi (assembly GCF_012932325.1). Taxonomy (NCBI): domain Eukaryota; kingdom Metazoa; phylum Arthropoda; class Insecta; order Thysanoptera; family Thripidae; genus Thrips; species Thrips palmi. Next base: position 2,311,441 of record NW_023144621.1, on the reverse strand, counting down.
GACAGGACATTTTTTGTGGAGTGCAAGGAAAATTTTAGTCGCTAGAAACTGTTCCTGGACGGCGCTCTGGCTGCTCCGCGCCAGAAAATTGACTTAACACGACTGACGTTTCGAATCACAGTTAACCGCCACAGAATTGTGTTTACAGCACACTCGAATATCAACCGTTCTTCTAGGATATTTGGCGCAGGAACCTGATTTGTCGGGCCAGTCCAAGGACGAGGTACGTTAATCCTCATCTACCACACTCTTAAAACCTTACGAAGTATTTTGAGCATACATATAACAAACTAAAATACTTTGTTATACGAAGAAATAGTTCGTAAATTACGAAGTATTTTCTTTGTAAGCTTACGTATGCTCAAAATACTTTGTTATACAAACTACTTTTCTTTGTAAGGCCCAAAATAGTTTGTAAGGTTTTCTCAGTGCACCTCCGCTGCAAAGCTTTGTTCTAATTTGAGGAAGCTGCTTCGATTTTTTGATCTTGGAGTAGTTAGAGCAAGTAATTTCTACGATCGTCTTTTTGTAGGGATGTGGATTAGGAGCCCTTTTTGTTTTCGGTCTGGCCCGTCTCTTTTTCAACTTCAACCACCACTTTCGGAAGGCCCCCAAAATATTTCTGCACTAAAAATGAAAATATCAGAAAATTGAGAGAGTTTGTAACGTCACCCTAAGTGTCATGGGACCTTTTTTTGTCCCACGATTTATGCAATTTTGAGCACATCCGACGCTGATACAATTTTGCTCCCGTCTGGGGACACAATATGTCTGACGCCTGCTGCAAATTGTACTTTCACTAGACAATTTGTCCCCCCGGATGGACACAAAATTGCATCACCACCGGATGTGCTTAAAATTGCATCATTCATGGGACAAAAAAAGTCCCATGACATTTAGTGTGGTCATTGCAGATGGTGTGTCGAAGCAAAAGTACCAAAATCCACCTGAAGAAATAATTATACTTGCCTTCTTAACAACCCAAAGTGACCGCAGTCTGCACGAAACACATCATTATCTGTGTGTTTATTATGTTCAGGTGAAATGTTTTGTCTACTCTATGAGGCGTCAGCACAGGCGCTTTGATGTGTGCGGCATGTTCTACCTCGACAAAACAACGATCAAAGTGGTACGGTCCCTGCTCTGTAGCTGTTTGATATTCTACGATACATTTTGACACAGAATATATTCCTAACTCAAAGAAAAATTCATACGAAGGGCCGTCAAGTGAATGTAATTTTATTTTGAATATCCTTTAAGCAGGAGGCCGATTATTAGTTTCAGATGAACTTATTCGCAAATATAGTGCATAAATACTTGTCTAATGCCATGTAGTATGTTATCGAAAGCGTGTCGTGTCGTACTTGCCAAGTGTGCGTTTTAAAGTGAAGACTTGCAAGCATTCGTAAATGTGCGTAGCTACTGCCATGAAACGGGAAAAGTTGGTAAATTTATTAACGTTCATTCTGTGCACCTAAACGTAACAGGTTTATCCACAAGAATCTCCGAATGGCTTTACAGACGTCGCATACCCCTGTCAGTCTTTTATCGACGCCATAGTGTCATGACTTCATCCTTCTCTCACTTGTTATGCAGGTGTTGGGGTGCTGCTGCACCTACATCGTCGTGCTGCTGCAGTTCGACGCTGAATTGGAGGTGTAGTCAGACCCACCAGGCAGCGACGGAAAGAATAGTTATTTGGAGCATTAAAACGCAGTGATTAAAGTAGTAGAAACTATGCAGGTCATGCAAAGATGGAAACGTGAAAATTGTGGTTAAGTGTGTACTTAGTAGACAGTTAGGTTTGTAGTGTAGAGATGTAGCTTTTGCCTTTTTGATAGTATTAAAATTTCGTGAAGCGGCTGCAGCCAAACGGCTTGCCCTCCTCCGTTAGCGATTTGGAACTATCATGTGCAACTGATTATCTTTAGGTTTTGAGCTGTCTTCACATAACACCAGTGAAAAACAAAGAGTCCGGAAGTACCCCCACTCTCTCTTACTTGCACTCTCTGAAAAGCCTACGAAGCATTCGTAACTACAAAGAAAATGAAGGCATTGTAAAATTGCTTCGTATTACGAAGGATTTTGCTTCGTAATACAGGACAATTTGCTTCGTAATACGAAGCGTTTCGCATTTCTTCGTAGATTTTACAATGCCTTCATTTTCTTCGTATCATAAAGCGGTTCTTCGTATAGTTCTTACTGGGCGCGCAATTAGGCACGAGATCTTTTGGATACCTTGATTCATATTTTGGTCTGAACACGAATCATTGCGTTCTCCGAATCATGCGTGCACGAGACTACCGATTTTTCGCGCCCTCGCCGTGCGCACTGATTGCATCCAATCGGAAATGATGGTTGAATGTAACTCCCGCGCGCGCTCGCCTCCGCGCCGAGACTTCCCCACCCCCGGCCTCCCTCGAGCCAGCGGCAACGCGACCCGACACCGCCACAGCTCTACACTACACTACACACCGCAAGGCAGTGCGTCCTTGGCGGCCGTCCTCGAAGGGTGCTGCTGCGTCCCAGAGCCTCGAGTCCCGCTCTCTCGCTCGTTGGCTCGCGCGTCGGTCGACCCTTGTTGACACTCGCGCGTCCTGCTGGTGAATCAGCCGTGCGTTTCGCGTCGCGGCTCCGTGAGAGAAGTTTGTGTTCGGGCTGCGTCGGGTCGAGGGGTACCGGCTGACTCAATACAGGTAAGAACCACCGCACCAATACGCTCTCTTCCCTCAATCTACATTTCATCTATGTTGAATGACGTTTTTGTGCATTAATTGAATGGAAGCTTCACGGACTGCTCAAGATGAGGGGGAAATCACTCTTAAGACCTGCGACCCGACTATAACGTCTATTACGCCTCAAAATTTAAGGGATTAAGCTGAAAACAGAGAAAAGAAACCCTAAATTAGATCAAATTTGGAGAATTTCGGCTATTACGCTACTATTAAGTTACGCACACTATTACGCGTAATATTACGGACAGAGTGACCCGACTATTACGCGAGTGCTTTCCCCCTCGCTCAAGACGAAATTGACAACAATGTATCTAAAAGAAAGAATAATGTTAATACGCTTGTTAATGCGCACTATCGTCAATACGCTAGTAAACAAAAACTTTGTGCCAATCAGAGTGTAACAGTGGATCCCAAATCGACCTGAGGGGTAAACTCTTGCACGTTGCCACCATTTCATGCGGCTCCGGGTCGTATCTTTGCAGACCATCGGGGTGCATAGTGGGCCAGAACACCGGCGGAAATTCTAGACTCGTTTTGAGTTCCATGAGTCGTTAATCAGGACTGGAACCGAACGTGCGACCCCATCAATGGATTGCTCTCCGAACGAGAACTCCATTGATACACTGATATTTCTAATATGATAAGTTTCATAGCTGCGATAAGGAGGATAATGCGGTGATTGTGTGATAAATTGATAACTACGCAAGGAAAGTGATAAATACGCTAATTCAATACAATATTTAACGCACTTAGGTATAACTTTTTCATGGCGCTAATAATGCAATAAAAATGTTATTGCTTCTGAAGTGAGTTCGTTTTTACACTTAAAATACCAGTGAAAGGTGACACATTTGGTTTGAGTCCTGTTAGCGACTCTGCGGCTCCAAACGCGTCTAGAGTTTTGGCCACCTCTCTTCTGGCCCACTGGGCCAGTTCTCTCGATTTTGTCCTTTTGTCGAGTTTGTCATTTGCTGGACAGCAGAAAGCTAAAGGTTGCGGACCGGAGACGACTAGAATCTGCACCGGCTGGCACAGCTCATTGCTATTCAGAGGCAAGGTAGGGTTGACACGAAGTGGCAGTGGTGATAACTGTCTCTTGTGAGTCAAAAGCAACTGAAAAGTAACCTCCGCCTTTTTCAAATGAGCTGTAACTTGTCTCAACCTGAACACCTCCCCTTTCTCCTTCCGGCGCGGTGAGGCCCTCTCCTCTCCCCTCTGTCCGGATCGGATGGTCCTGAAGGCGCACTTCTCATATCTGTCACCTCCCGCATCGCCCTGGGGCAAGCCGGGCTAGCGCATTCTGAGGCGTCAAATTGCACCGCCGCGCCGCCAGCTGAGCGCGCGTGCGAGAGAGTAGGAGCGTTGCCGAGAGCCGAGTCGTGCCCCACGCTAGTAATCGTGTGCGCACCTACACTCCAAATCCAGGGGGTCTAGAAACTATACGCCTTAGGCGTATGCCACAGAAATGGAACTGCCTTAAGGCGCCTTGATTCTACACGCCAAAGGCGTATACCCCATTGAGCACCTTTTGCAGATAGAAGTTAGCATGTGAACACCATTGGTCGAAGGAAAGGTGCGTGCATTGTACACACCCTGGATCATAGGCACTGAGCTCAACAGGACTCTAGGTGCGTTGAATGCAAACACCGCCCTTGGCCGAGGCCATGCCTACCGAGGCCTTAAGGGGGCTCATACATGTTAAAAGCACTTTTTTTAAAAAAAAATTTGATGTAGACGGATTAAGATTTTACAATTTCTGTGTTAAAATCCTTTTAGATAATTGAGTAAGCTTCATTTTGGCTTAAGGGAAAGTGACTTTGGACATTTTTTGGAGATTTAGTCGAAACGTTTAAAATTTTGCTTCTCTTAAGATTTTGTTCGCATACTTGCTCAGATCTGTGGGGAAAAAATCAGGGAGACTCATCCCCAGTAGTGTCATAGAATTGACTAGAATGGGCTTTATATCTGCAATAGTTTTCAAGAAAAAAAATAAAAACAATTTTTTGTTGAAAAATTTGTTTAAAAAATTGTTAAAAAAATTGTTTTTATTTTTTTTCTTGAAAACTATTGCAGATATAAAGCCCATTCTAGTCAATTCTATGACACTACTGGGGATGAGTCTCCCTGATTTTTTCCCCACAGATCTGAGCAAGTATGCGAACAAAATCTTACGAGAAGCAAAATTTTAAATGTTTCGACTAAATCTCCAAAAAATGTCCAAAGTCACTTTCCTTTAAGCCAAAATGAAGCTTACTCAATTATCTAAAAGGATTTTAACACAGAAATTGTAAAATCTTAATCCGTCTACATCAAATTTTTTTTTTAAAAAGTGCTTTTAACATGTATGAGCCCCCTTAAAGGGTGTTTACATTCTACGCACCTTGAGTCCTGTTGAGCTCAGTGCCTATGATCCAGGGTGTGTACAATGCACGCACCTTTCCTTCGACCAATGGTGCTCACATGCTAACTTCTATCTGCAAAAGGTGCTCAATGGGGTATACGCCTTTGGCGTGTAGAATCAAGGCGCCTTAAGGCAGTTCCATTTCTGTGGCATACGCCTAGGGCGTATAGTTTCTAGACACCCTGGATTTGGAGTGTAGTCCACACACTAAATGTCTGTGTACAAATTTTGTACGAGACATCACAGTTGTGGTGCACAGGAACTTTTCGTTCAAATTTGTACAACATTTTGTACAATTTGGTACCAAAATGGCGAAAAATGTGCAGTTTTTTTGGACGAAAATTGCACGAAAATTTCGTGCGCGCAAGAAACTGTGATCGTACAAAATCGTGCATAGCATTTAATGTGCAGACGGCTTCTGATGGGCCGACCTTACTTCCGGTTAATCGTTTTGACGAGGGATCGATGGAGCAGCGAAATAGTCATAGATTTCGCCGACTAAAACTACTGTTTAGGGGTGCGTTTCTTCTTATCGAGGCCCTCGACAAAGAAAAATGCCCTCCATTCCACAATCGGCTAACTTATAACGAAGTTGGAGTTGTAACCATATGGTTACGGTGCGGTCTATTAAAAAACTTTGCATTGCATTGTAGCGGATGCCTTTCGATACGGTAAAAATATATGTTGGGAGAATGGTAGAGCAGAACAAGAAGCCCTAGGAACACTTTTGAAGTCAAAACTTGTATTGCATTGCTCAAGAAAGCAGTTTTAATCGGCTGTGACCATACGGTCACATTGGCCGTCCCGGTACCGGCTATTTCATGTCCAAATTCAAGTACGTGTTTTATTCAACTCTTACTCTTAGCCCGCCCTGACACCGTTGCCGACGAAAACACGAGTTGTAACCATATGGTCACATTGGCCGTTACAGGGTTAAGATACTTTGCACTGCCAATCGTTTAACAAACGTGGCTCACACGTGTAAGCGTGAGACAAAATGTCCCACACCTACAAGTGTGAGACTGTCTCACACTTGAATTGGCAGTGGGGAGACGTCCGTTAGTCACGTTACGCTCTGTTTGGCGTCGGGGTATCTTTTCAGCGGCACCCTGCGGTTCACGCGGGGCGGGCCAGCGTAACACCGCTCAACTCAATTTATGGACGACCCCTCTGAGCGCCGTGTAGTGATCTATTTTAACGTATCCCTGGACCGGAAGTCAAAGAAAGAGTGCAAGTCTTAATGTGCAAGAGACCAGCCTGTGCGCACGTGATGTCGTTACAGGACGTAACTTCCGGTCCACGGATTTTTCAAAACAGCCCGTCGTGTTTTTTAACTTTTACTCAAGCCGGTACAGAGCCCGATACACACAGGGCCTGAACACTCTCCAGGACCTCCAGGTGTTCGCTTCATCTCCTGACTTCCGCTCTAGCATTCGGCGGATTAGGGTACTCCAATGAAGCTCTGGGCTCGCTCTTCTCCGAAGCACGTGGTCGGTTGTACACACAGTAAAAACTCTACGAAGAATCGCTTCGCAATACGAAGAAAATGAAGGCATTGTAAAATCTACGAAGAAATGCTTCGTATTATGTAGCAAAATCCTTCGCAACACAAAGTATTTGTTCATAATACGAAGCAATTCTACAACGCCTTCATTTTCTTCGTAGTTATGAAGCAAATTCTTCGTAGGCTTTTAAGAGTGCAGAGAATCACTGGTAGCCAACGAATGTGACGTCACATTCGTTTCAATATGAAGTTTGTCACGTTCCTTTGAATAGGATGTCACAGTCGTTTGAATGTTGATCCACGTTCAAACGAATGTGACATCGTTTTCTAATGAACGTGACAAAATTCACATTCCATCGAATGTGACGTTGAATTCGTTGGCTACCAGTGAAGCCCGTCATTCGGTCTGAATCATAGGTGTTGCGTACCTTAAGGGGTTCCGAAGTGTTATCGAATTCCCGGGTTTCAGTGCTTGCTCAATGTGTTGGATGTGCTTCCAGCGCCTTACTAGTGTATCCTTTTCAGATCATCCTGTTCCTTCACGGCGCTTCGACTGGACGCTAGTGGTGTGACGGACTACGCTACGCTGGCCGCGGGATGGAGGGAACCTACTTGAATGGCGGTAAGGCAAGGATAAGCCCCGACGTACCGAATTTCGTTATCGGAGATGCATTTGCCATCGTGGAAATATCGAATTCTGCCAGAAGGACACTCTTAAAAGCCTACGAAGCATTTGCTTCATAACTACATACAAAGAAAATGAAGGCGTTAGAATTGCTTCGTATTATGAAGAAATGCTTCGTTATTGCGAAGGATTTTGCTTCGTAATACGAAGCATTTCTTTGTAGATTTTCTTCGTATTACAAAGCGGTTCTTCGTAGAGTTTTTACTGTGGATAGTTTTAAGTTGTACTCCTCTGGGTTTCTCGGCTCTCATTTTAGGAACGTGACGTCGCGTTGAAACGAATGGAACAAAACGTCGCGTTTCTTCGAACACCGTTCCACATTCGTTGGAACGTGAAGAACCTAATTTGTGGCTCGTTCACCACATTCAAACGAGTGTGACGCAATGCTCAATGGAACGTGACATTTCGACACATTCGTTTCAACTTGTTGTCACGTTCCTACACCCTATCTACAACCGCTTCCTCGATGCACGGCTGGGGACAACCGCTCAGCTGCACCATGCTTGCGGATAACCGCGCACCATCAGCCACCCTGCCGACAACCGCTTATCTGGCAGGCGGCTCCCGACAACCGCTCACGCCCCTTAAATACGGGAGATGAATCGACGCTTCGCAAATGCTGCATGTAATTCTTTGAGCCAAACTAACTAACCATACTACTAAAGACATTGCTACACTACATTCAGAGTCAATGGATTGGTTTGTACGGGCACTGTGACGGCCACTATGAACGGATAACTGGCGGCCACATAACCTAACCAGCGCCCGGCCGGCCGGGAGATGAGCGGTTGTCGGGAGCCGCCTGCCAGAAGCGGTTGTCGGCAGGGTGGCTGATGGTGCGCGGTTATCCGGAAGCAAGGTGCAGCTAAGCGGTTGTCCCCAGCCGTGCATCGAGAAAGCGGTTGTAGATAGGGGGTGCGAGTGACATCGACATCAACGACTCTGCTGCAGGGGCTGGCCACTGCTCATCATCCGACGAGGGTCACTCTGGCGTGGACGCCAAACGCCGCCGCACTGTGTTCGTCAAGTTCAGCGAGGATCCCACCATCGACGTGCACCGAGGGTCCCCGACGCGCGGCCGCAGACGGGCAGCCTCGGCTTGCGCTCGCGGCTCCTTCTCCAAATTCGGCTCATCCAGGAGCCGCCCCTCACCGGCCAAGGTGAGTACGGCAACGAATTAGCCGAAACTGAGGGCGGTGAGCGGTCTCACTCACTGTTAGAAATTAGCTCCGAAATTTTATGGAGAAAAACTCTATAATTACGTTCATGGAGACTCCATTCGTTTTCCATCTTTTTTCGGAGAGATTTTCTCAGGGCTTGAACAAATGTTCTTCGGAGCATTACTTGGGTCCTGATGGGAGGTAAAATGTATGTCTTTTCCTAGATATGTTAAAGAGGGCCGAAGCATTCTTTAGTCTGAAATGGCCAAAGAAGAGACAATCTCCTTCGAGCTCAATTGACTTATATCCTGAAGGTTTCCCTTAATAATATAAAAACTGAGCTAAGCAAAGAGGGGTTCACCTTTTCCTCATTTTTTAACTGGTTGCAAACCTTTTTTTTTGTGATTTCCGGATAGTGAAGCGTGCTTTTTTGTTCGAAATTCCGAAACTTTTCGGAGAAAGCCCAGAGTTTGCCTTTATGGAGAGCTCCATGCAGAAGTTTCGGAAGAACTCCATGATTCTTCCATTTTTTTTCTCGGAAATTTCTGACAGTGCAGCCATGCTATTTGCCAAGTTACGGGCGTTTGTCTCACAGATTGCCTTCAGACTAGCGATTTTTAGGCGAAATCTAAGTGAGTGTGAGTGAGTGTAGGCGCGAGGCGCACCCTGAGTGCAAGAAGTGGCAGACTCCCTGGAGGCTAAAGTCCCTCTCTCAGCATTTTGGAGTTCAGTGATGTCGCACCACACCGTAAAGACCCATCTCCTGGAAATTGACTCACATATTAGTGGGAATCTCAGGAGATGAATCTGCCGTGTAGTGAAAATTTGGGTTTTCTCGTGATGACAAATTAAAATGCAATTTTTCTTACAAGAATGTCATCAAAACGTTTGATGACATCGTTGTTATGCCCATGCAATAGGTATAGGAGCTTGGATGAAAATGTCATTACTTTGACATGTCATTTTCATCATTTGTGAGTGATGAAAACGTCATCCACGATTTTGTCATAGAGCGACAACAAATTTTTACAGCGCAGTGTGTACAGATTTTGTAAGTGGAGCGTCCGCAAATTACGTCGCACTAGGACCGCTAGTTCCAAGCCTGGAGGACGTATTTAGCGAGACCGTATTACTAACACTAATGCGAAGTGCGTCTCAATTTTCAGGAGACGGTCGCTTCTCCGGAACCAGACAGGACCCGGACCACGGTACCGAACCCCGTCTACATGGTAAGTTATTTTGTTTGATCTCCGACGAACACTGAGCTTCACACTAAATGTTTTTGTACAAATTTTGTACGGGACATCACAGTTTTTTGTACACACGAACTTTTCGTACAAATTTGTACGAAATTTTGGACTAATGGGGAATTTCGTGCAGTTTTTCGTACAAAAATTGTACGAAAAGTTCGTGTGCACGAAAAATTGTGATGTCTCGTTCAAAATTGTACATACCATTTAGTGTGTTCACAACGCTACGCACATAGCACGGTATGTACGTATGGTACACGAGGTGGCACTGAAGCAGGAGCAAGAACGCGATCGAGGAGGCTTTGCTCATTTCTGTTCTCAAATTCATTATCTCTTCGTTTCAGAAACGAGCGGCCCCCGAAAGTGACAAAGTTGTCCTTGTCGTACCAGCAGAGCCACTGAAGTACGTAAATAATATGCCACTGTTTTCTTTGAACTGTCCTTTGTACATTTTTTGCTCGTGGCTCTACAAAGTATTTCGCATGCCTGCTTTTCGTATTCATCAACTAGTTCTTAAATTTTCGGTTGGGGTGATACCTCCTCCACTGTAGTGTAGCAGCGAATTTTATCGTAGATTTGCTTCAATACAGCTATTGGTGTCCCACTTGTGACGCGCCGCCCGGCGGTCAGCTGTGCCTGGAAGAGCACAATTATTGGAGCATGCAGCGCGCAGTGCGCGAGGCGGCCCGGGGACTCCGCGCTGAGCACAACTCCGTGGTGGCAGAACTGCAGCGTGCGCTGGAGACCGTGCTGATGATGACGTATGTATGCATAGCCACTTCAGCTGAACTGGAACCTGCGTAGTTAACGTTTCGTTTAATTGTCCCGGAAACAATTTTGTTTCATTATATATATGCCATGCCATGTATATGCCATAGCCATTTGAAATCTACGGGATATTTTGAAATGAGGTGCCGCAATCTGTTTTGAAGATTAATCAATAAAGTGAGAGATGTAAAGCAAGACAAACCTTTTACGTTAAAACAGTATTGTAAAGATGGTTTTTTAAAGATATGCTCAAAGTAGAAAAAAAGAAAGTTCTTAGACTTGCGTCAGAGGATGGCACGCATCATCAAATGTGAAATTTTTTTGTCTTCCAACACGTTGAAAACCCTCGGACACATGTAGCGTATATCCACTGAAAACTGAAGGGTGAGGATCGCGACCAAAATTTTACGAGAAATATTTCTCACCGTCTTGTGGTGAGAATCAAAATTCTGAACAAATTTTGACCTCTAATGAGGTGAGTATCTCGATTCTCACCCCTAAGGAGGGGGAAATTTTGATTCTCACACACGAAGATGAGTTTTTCTTTCTGACCCCTAGGGTGGCTTAATTTCTTACCTGTGAGTTTTCAGTGTCTACTTTGTTGAGTTACGTTCAAATCAGTTCGTTCATTTCGAAGAACTTTCTTTGTATGCTTTTGTTTGCTCAAAATACTGTGTTATAACAAGTTACTTTTCCTAGTGAGGTCCCAAATAGTTTGTAAGGTTTCCAGAGTGCATTTCTTACGAATTTTCACGGTGGGCTCCAAGAAGTAAGATAATCTCCAGACCATCCTCTTAAGGGGGCTCATACATGTTAAAAGCACTTTGCAAAAATATTTTTTTGATGTAGAAGGATCAAGATTTTATGGTTTCTGTATCAAAACCTGTTTAGATAATTCAGTAAGCTTCATTTTGGTACAAAGTAAAGTGACTTTAGATCCTTTTTGGAAATGTAGAAGAACCGTTTAAAATTCTCGTTCTTGTAAGATTTTGTTCGCATACTTGCTCAGATCTGTGGGGGAAAAATAGAGGAGACTCATCCCTAGTAGTGTCAGAGATTTGTCTAGAATGGGCTTCTTATCTGCAATAGTTTTCAAGAAAAAAATAAAAAACAATTTTTTGTTCAAAAATTTGTTTCAAAAATAGTTAAAAAAAAATTTTTTTTGCTTTTTTTTAATTTTGCAGATAAGGAGCCCATTCTAGTCAATTCTATGACACTACTAGGGATGAGTCTCTCTGATTGTTTCTCCACAGATCTGAGCAAGCATGCAAACAAAATCTTACGAGAACCAAAATTTTTTAACGTTTATACTAAATTTTCCAAAAATGTCCAAAGTCACTTTACTTTATACCAAAATGAAGCTTACTCAATTATATAAACAGGTTTTAATGCAGAACCTATAAAATCTAAATCCTTCTCCATCAAAAAGAAATTTTCTGCAAAGTGCTTTTAACATGTAATGAGCCCCCTTTAACACCAACTGACCCATGGATTTGTTGGCCGACAGGACCTGGGCTGAGGCAGCCGAAGCGGGGCAGGACATCACCGCGCTGCGAGCGCAGGCCGCCAGCATGGGGCGCGTGCGGCAAGCTCTGCGGAAGTTCGATGAAGAAACGCTCCTACGCCGGACTGCAGCAGCTAGCCCTCCGGAGGCACGTCGGGCCGCAGAGGTAACAGCACTACGGACAAACACTCCCATTCCAGGAGCGTGACATCGCGTTGAAACGCACGTGACAGAATGTCACGTTCGTTTGAGCCAGGGCTGGGACAGATACTTTATATTTTTACCTAGGTACAGATACAGATACTGGATCAAAAAAGTACCTAGGTACAGTTACAGGTACTTGATCGAGCACAGTACCTAGGTACAGTTACAGGTACTTTGGCAAAATACCTAGGTACTTTTCAGGTACTTTCAGTTATTTTGATATTTCAACACATCCGCCCAGTAACGCAACCAAAACAAACCTCGCGCGACTTTTTCGTCCCTTTAAACTTTCTTGCGTCAATGACCCTTTCCATGCCAACGTGTGTGCTGTTTACAACCCCGATTCGTCACGCCGCATCGCCGGCGGCTCCAGGGACCATCCTTGACCTCGCTCCTATAATGGGATGGTTCCGGTAACGCATTTTAGGGACAAACCCTATGATCCCTGCTGAGATGTGTCCATTGTTTCATGGTGCAAGTCCTCTGCGTTCACCTTGGCAGTGCGTGCGGTGACCAGACCTGCCACATGGAGCCCGGAGGAGGCACATAAAAAGGGGAGGGGGCCGAATATCTGTTTATTCCCCGAAAACAGTCAGTTCTCTGAGTGTCTTTCTTTATCCCCGCACTGTTTTGAGCGCATCTCATTACCCGTCTTTCCCGACATTCGCGTCCAAAAGTACCTGTAAAAGTACCTGCAGTTCTAGGTAAAGTTACTGCCCAAAATGTACCTAGGTACAGGTACAGTTACAATTGTGACTTGAGTACCTAGGTACAGTTACAGGTACCAAAAAAGTACCTAGGTACAGTACCTAGGTACTTTTTACCTAGGTATTTCCCAGCCCTGGTTTGAGCATTGTGTCACATGCGTTTGAATGTGAACAAGCTAATTTTTGTCCGATTCACATCCAAAACGAATGTGACACAATGCTCAAACGAACAATGAGAGTGTCAAAGGACAAGTAAAGTACACCTGATATTTTTGATTTGGACCCATCCCTCGACTAGTTTTTGCGGTCTAATATTAAAATCTGTGTGGGAAATTTTTTGTCAAAGGGGTGTTTGTATGTCTCTACTTATCGCCACTGCGAGGAGTACTTTCCTGCACATGGAAACTGTTGTTGGTTTTTCAAGAACCTCCCCAGAGATCGTCCACGTCTCTACTATCGACTAACTGTGATAACCAGGAACCGTTTTTGTCGTGAAGACTATGTGTTACTTTTAACGATTTTGTACGAGACGTTACAGGGTTTTTGTGCAGATGAATTTTAAGTACCGAGTTGAAACGATGCAAAGCATAACGGTCTTTGTTCATAGGACCCATCGAGATGCACCCTTAAAACCTTACGAAGTATTTTGAGCATACATACGTTAAATAGTTCGTAAATTACAAAGTATTTTCTTTGCAACCTTATGTATGCTCAAAATACTTTGGGGTCATTCCATGTCAACTCAACCCAGAGATGGAATCAATGTCTCCGATTTTGATGAAATTTTGCACAGAGGTCACAAAAAGTGTCTATAACACTCCCCTAAAATGGTTTTGGAAAATTTTCATTTTTGCATTTTTGGCGTTATTTTTGGTTTTTTGACCATTTTGGTGTAGTGTTTTGCGGAAACAAGCCTATCTTCCGCAATTTTTGAGCTAGAGCAAAAATTTTTTTTTCAAAATGCTCAGAATGAAACGAGGAATCCAAAACTGTTATCAGTTTTTGGATTTGAACTTTTTCAATTTTTTTTGTTAAATGTTCAAATTTTGAACGCTAAAATTTTTTGTGATTACCAATTTTGAAAAACTTGAAAACAGAGTATTTTGTGCCTTATAATGTGCCTAAAAAGTGTGCAAAATTTGGTGGGGGTCTTTCGCCTCGTTTGGACAAGAATTGACAGAGTGTGGAGTGATGCGCTTCAGTAACTTGCACAAACTTCGTAAATACGCTGTTCCAGGACGGTTTGGCTGTCCCCCGCACTCAACTTGACCTCCCCAACTTGAAGTACCCCCCCCCCTCCCTTCTCCCTGGGTTCGTCGCGGGCTACAATTCGCATTCGAAGGCGTCAGGGCGCGACACCGTCGGCTGTGACGTCACCATGGGACCTCTAGACTTGAAAGCGTCAAAAAACGCAAAGAGCCTAAAACTGGGTTAAGTGAAAGGCATTTTCACAATACTGGTGACTTAGATATTTGTACTGGAGAGTGATTTTAAAGTGACAAAGCGAAATAAGAAAGTGAAAATTGTGTTGGGTGTCGCCACGGACCTCTGGAGTGTTCCCAATAGCTCCGTCGAGCAGATAGGGCGCGCTGAGCTTTGCCTTCGAATGCGAATCGCCACACTGTAAAAAATTAGTTCGAAATTTACAACCAATTTATGGGTATTTCGTTGCACAAATTATACGTAAATTTACAACGTTTTTTTTTTCATGGACGTTTTATGAATTATTCTTCACACATTAGTTTGTAAAATCACAAACTTTTACACGCTCAAAATTACGTGGACTGCTTTTGTTCTACCTTTCACGCTGATTATATACAGATTAAGTAGTTTCAGCGTTTTTGTTTTGTTTTATGAAACATCTTGTAAAATGATGACGGCATCACCATATTTCGTAATTTTACAAGCGATTTGTGCAACAGAATTCGTAGAGGCCGTTTTATGAATTACTCATCACGGAAATCTTCTTAATTTTATGAAATTTGTTTGTGAACACCGCCTTATGAAATGGTTGGAACGAAATACATCTTAAACGTGACTATAATACTACAGCAATGTCAAAAAAATATGAAAAGTTTCCTAAAATTACAACAAATGCTTGGGTAATTCTGTTGCACAAATCGCTTGTAAAATTACGAAATATGGTGATGCCGTCATCATTTTACAAGATGTTTCATAAAACAAAACAAAAACGCTGAAATTACTTAATCTCTATTTAATCAGCGTGACAAGGTAGAACAAAAGCAGTCCACGTAATTTGGTGCGTGTAAAAAGTTTGTGATTTTACAAACTACTGCGTGAAGAATAATTCATAAACCGTCAAGAAACAAAAAAACGTTGTAAATTTACAGATAATTTGTGCAACGAAATTACCCATAAATTGTTTGTAAATTTACGAACTAATTTTTTACAGTGTGGCGATTCGCATTCGAAGGCAAAGCTCAGCGCGCTCTATCTGCTCGTGGTGGGCACTATTGGAACTACTCCAGAGGTCCGTGGCGACTAGCCCCAACACAATTTTCACTTTCTTATTTCGCTTTGTCACTTTAAAATCACTCTCCAGTACAAATATCTAAGTCACCAGTATTGTGAAAATGCCTTTCACTTAACCCAGTTTTAGGCTCTTTGCGTTTTTTGACGCTTTCAAGTCTAGAGGTCCCATGGTGACGTCACAGCCGACGGTGTCGCGCTCTGACGCCTTTGAATGCGAATTGTCGCCCGCGACGAACCCAGGGGAGAAGGGAGGGGGGGGGGTACTTCAAGTTGGGGAGGTCAAGTTGAGTGCGGGGGACAGCCAAACCGTCCTGGAACAGCGTATTTACGAAGTTTGTGCAAGTTACTGAAGCGCATCTCTCCACACTCTGTCAATTCTTGTCCAAACGAGGCGAAAGCACCCCCACCAAATTTTGCACACTTTTTAGGCACATTATAAGGCACAAAATACTCTGTTTTCAAGTTTTTCAAAATTGGTAATCACAAAAAATTTTAGCGTTCAAAATTTGAACATTTAACAAAAAAAATTGAAAAAATTCAAATCCAAAAACTGATAACAGTTTTGGATTCCTCGTTTCATTCTGAGCATTTTGAAAAAAAAATTTTTGCTCTAGCTCAAAAATTGCGGAAGATAGGCTTGTTTCCGCAAAACACTACACCAAAATGGTCAAAAAACCAAAAATAACGCCAAAAATGCAAAAATGAAAATTTTCCAAAACCATTTTAGGGGAGTGTTATAGACACTTTTTGTGACCTATGTGCAAAATTTCATCAAAATCGGAGACATTGATTCCATCTCTGGGTTGAGTTGACATGGAATTACCCTTTGTTCTAAGGAACTGCTTTGCTTTCCAAGGCCGGAAATAGTTTGTAAGGTTTTCTCAGTGTGTGCTTCAAATTGCATCATTTCATGGGTCAAAGATTAGCCCAGTGACATTTATTGTGTGCCCGTACAGGCATCCAATTTACCATGTTGGAACTAACTTAAGATTTTTGTATAAACGTTTTTGGTCGGAGGTTAACGTTCAGTGAAAATTCAATTGATTGGCGCAGTCAATGGATATCTGAATGTCTTAATCTTGCCCAGAGTAGCTTATCTTCCAATGTCTCTCGACTCCACAGGAGGTGCCACAGCTGGCTGTGACAGCGGTGACGTCGCTGCCTCGTGAAGAGGGCCCGCTTGTCGACAGCGTCGTCATCCACGACCAACTGAAGCAGGAGCAGGAACGTGACGAGGAGGCTTTCGCGGACAACGCCACCACAGTGTCGGCGGCAGACACAGACGACATCATGGTAAGATGTCACGCATGGAAATTTTTGCGACTGTTGTGCGACGTGATTGCATTTATAACACGATATAATTTTTTATTGCTGCCACTGTGCTAATTTTAAAGGAATCACATAAGCCTTTTTAAATCGCTGTTTATTGCATGAACTTTATCACGATAGAAATACCAGTGTCGGAGCGTGGTTTTTAAACCCTTGGTATACTAGTGCGATTTTCATCGCCTTCACTTCTGTGCAGATACTGTCTCCTAATGGAGATTGGGAAGCAGCTGACGAAATGCCTAGCGGACTGAAGCAGGAGACGAACGATGTCGACGAACATGAGGACCAACATGTCGACCAACAAGTCGACCAACATATGGACCAACATGTGGACCAACATGTGGACCAACATGTGGACCAACATGTCGACCAACAAGTCGACCAACAAGTCGACCAACATGTCGACCAACATGTGGACCAACATGTCGACCAACGTGTCGACCAACATGTCGACCAGCATGTCGACCAACAGGTCGGCGGAAGCAACGTCGTCATCACTCTGCCAGGGCACAACTACGCTGCGGTAGGATTTCCATTCGTAACTCGCCACAAACCTAACCGTTTACGAAGTACACACTTGCATTTACGACTGCGCACCTGCAAGTACACGCAGGGCGACGAGCACTGAAAAGCCTGGAATTGTCCTGGAAATTGGAGCACCGCTAAAACGCCTTGAAATGGTCGGGAATTTAACTTTCCACACGGGAAGTTTCCTCGAAAATTTGTCGCCGAAGTCCGCGCGTATTCCGTCCGCTGTCCGTCTAGTGGGATTCCACTGACAACCAGTGCCTTGCGAAGCGCGCCCGTGCCTTTCCTTGCGTGCCCCTACACCGGTAAAACTGAAGCGTAGTTGTATGCTTGATTCAAGCATACAACTACGCTTGAAGACTTTACGCTTGACGTCAAGCGTAGAGAAGAAGTTCTCCCATGCATTTAGATAGGCGGGAGAGGGGCAAAATGGAGAACTATGCTTGAAGCCGAGCGTAGTTCTACTACGCTTGAAAAAAGGCGTAAAACTACGCTTGAGTTCTACCAGTGTAAACAGCGAACTTTTTTTTGTAAAGGTTGTCGTAGAGGGCCGCGAAATCCATGAAAAATTGTCCGGGAAATCGTGGAATTGTCCTTGACTTCGAAAATGCGGCTCGACACTACAGATGCGTACTTTGCTGAGTACACACCTACAGGTGCAAACGCTTAAAGGTGGATCTCCAATGAACAGAACGTCCGTCCGTCCGACGTCCGTCGTACCTCTGTGCTACAAAATAAATACGAAATATCGCTCTCTTGTGACTTAAAACTCATTGGCAGGATCTATGATCATCGCGCGTCATTCTGATGAGACCCCAGTGTACTCTAGGTAGGGAAATAGAGTTGGGCGGACGTTGGACAAACGCCGGACGGACGGCCGCCGTGTTCATTGGAGATCCACCTTTAGGTGTGTACTCATCCAAGTATGGATCAGTATACAGAAGACCCATAGGTGTTCACTTGCAAGTATGCATCCGTAGATGCGTACTGAGTAAACACTTCAGATTGTAGCGAACGAATTGCCTTTCAGTGCATCCTTTTTAAGTCGCTGACTGATTTCAGGTTTACGCGCCTGACGAGTGTCTTGACGTCTCGGAAGCGACCGATCAAGTCCAACATTCTTCGCAACTGGACGACATCATGCAATCTGCAGGATTAGACAAGGTAAAGCCCAAACACTTCGATGTAGAAGCAGTTCTGTGGAGCTGTTGGGGTGAATCACTCAGCGTTTTGGTGTACACATGAGTACAGGTGAGGACACTTGATTACGCTCTTGAATGGAGCTTATTGCTGACGTTTTTACGCCTCTTTGGCGTCTTACAAGGAAAATAAGTTTGGTTTTTTGCACTCTTTTAAAATTCGTGAGTACAGAGTACGGGCTTTTGTGTACACATGAGTACACTAGTGATTCACCCCTCGCTTTTATTTTTATCATGAAATACTTACTCAAGGTGTTCAGTTCTTCCCCGCGCTGAACTTAACAGTGGATGCCGGGAGCTGGTTTTGCCGTCGAAACCTTCACTGAAAATCTACCAGCGTGACTTCGTGCCGCTGCAGGAGCGTGAATTAAATGTCACGCAGAAAAACGGCATGACAAAAAAGTCATGCCAAAAATCGGCGTGACTCTCGGAATTCACGCCGAGTTTTGGCGTGAATTTCCTGTCATGCCGGTTTTTGGCATGACTTTTCTCATAAAACGCATTCTTGCACACATGGTGCATTCATGCCAGGTGACAGGGTGACGCACACGTCATGCCGTTTTACGGCGTGAATTTCCTGTCACGCCAATTTTCGGCGTGACTTTTTGTCGCGCCACAATTTGGCCATGTGTCCGACCATGCAATTTTCAGTGTTGACAGTCTTTGAGTGCGCGTGCTCGCGTTGCAGGTGAAGCGGCTGAACGGCGTCAACTGCTGCAAGCAGCCCAGCTGGAGCGTGTCGCTGCTGAAGCGCGTGGCCCCGACGGTGGAGTGGCTGTACGTGCTGGAGGCGCTGACGGAGCACCAGCAGGCCGTGAGCGAGATGCCGTCCCTGCGCTACCTGCACCTGCACGTGTGCCACACGGACGGGACGCCGCCGGCCCTGCCGCTGCAGCTGGAGGAGCTGACCGTGGAGAACGTGGCGAAGCACCACTTCACGTCGCTGCAGCGCATGCCGCGGCTGCGGAAGCTCTCGCTGGACTGGAGCGACGACCCCGTGGCCGTGGTGTCGCCGCCGCTGCCGCCGCACCACCGCGGCCTGCAGTGGCTGTGGGTGTCGCTGCGGCCGAGCTCCACCGCGCTGTCCCTGGCCAGGGCGCACGCCGCCACCCTCATGGAGCTGCGCCTCCTGTGCGCCACGCACGGCGACACCCCCTGGCACTTCAGGGACCTGGCGGCGGGGCTGCGCGGCTGCGGCCTGGCGGCGCTGCGACGCATCGTCCTGCTGCGAAGGCTGCTCCCCAACGTGCCCGACAGGGAGATCCCCCACAACAGGAACGCGTGCCTGCGGCAGAAGGCGAGCATCGACGAGGCCTTGCGAGTGCGCGGCAGGGCCCCGAAGGTCTTCTGCGCGGTGTGCGACGCCGCGCCGGAGTTTCCGGAGCTCGGGGACTTCACTTGGATGGACAGGTAGCTGGTAGTGTATGGCGTTGTTCGGATGCATGTTCTTGAAGTAACAGAAGCATGCCTTTTTAGAATTCACGATCTTAGTTGAAGCTTCTGTTCTGCTCTGGAGTGTGTAATTTGATTGAGAGGATCCCTTCTTTAGGACCCAAATTTTTAGTCGAAGTGATTGAACTGCGTGTTTTACTCGGCGGTGTGTATTTTGATTGAAACAAGGATGTTGGTGCTTGACGAACGAGCGGAGCACGCCAGGCATAGATGTAGTATTTCTCATTTGCCCACAAATGGTTTATCTTAAGTGACGTGCACCAAAAACCTGGATCTGTTAAGTACGCATTGTACATTATTTATTCAAGTTTTGAACCCAGGTACAAATTTTACATAGTTATGTTCTTTATCCCCTCAATTTTGTCATATGAACGTAAATGAATAAATGTGTTCTTTGTACTAAAATTCACACATCTTGAAGGATCGTTTAAGTATTCACTTGTGCTTCGAAGAGAGTGGCCTGACGTGATTTGCCTAATGAGAGTTTTCTTCGCTCTTTGTGTACTAGTAGGTGGGCAGTACTCCAACATTCAGGTGATTAATTGGGTCCTCTTGTATTACAATCCAATCATCAGAAAACTGTACCATCGGTGACAATGTGGATGTGATTATGATGTGTTGCTATCAATCTGTTCGGCATAGCACACCCACTGTCAAGAACTTCCTTGTTTAATTACAACAAATTTTTTTATAAACAGTGTTTACGCTTTTAACCTTATGAAGTATTTTCAGCGTACATAGAACAAAATAGCAATTTACTGTGTTATACGAAGAAAAGGTTTCGTAAATTACGAAGTATTTTCTTTCTAAGCTTAGGTACGCTCCAAATACTTTGTTGTAACAAGCAGCCTTTCTTTGTAATGCCCAAAATAGTTTGTAAGGTTTTCTCAGTGTGTGTTACGCTGAAAATCATTCGCCACTCTGCAAACTCAACAGTGTACTCAGTACACTCTAGTTAGAGTGTACTCATGTACACTCTAGTTAGAGTGTACTCATGAGCACACTCTAACTAGAGTGTACTGAGTACACTGTTGAGTTTGCAGAGCATATCTTGTCCCTCGTACTTATGACGGCTTTGGGATGACTTCGCAGTCAACTGCCACACAAAACGACGGATGAGCGGTGGACTTGGAGAAGCCTCCTGTTGCTCGGAACTTGTAGCGTCCATAAGGCATCACAGGGAAGTTGGGAAATGTCCAGGCAACTGATTCATTCTTGAAGGCGAAGTGTCCCTGGAGTATAAAGCGATTCATCCCGTCAATAAGCAAGAAGCTGGTCTCTGGACCAGCTTCACTGAAAAATGTCCACCTTCACACTAAACTCTTGTGGACTTTTACATTCACAATTTTGCCTTTTCTGGGCAGAATTATGCATGCACAGGCATACCAGGTGTGTGTAAAATTATGCATGACTAAGAATATTTTATGCATCTTCATGCATTAAATGTTAACTGTGATGCAGAATATTTTACACACTTCACGTAAAAGTCGCTGCGAGAAAAAAGTGCAGAAAAAGTACGGAACATGTCATGATCAATAATTTGCCGGGGCCGTTCGTAAGTGACCGACTACGGAACTTCTGTACTACTTTTCCGTGCCCGATTACACGAGTTCTTATGGAACTAGTGCGGACGGGACGTTCCGTACTTTTTTCATACTTCCGCACTATATTCATGAGTACATTTTCCGTCCTGAAGTACGGAATTTTTAGCACTTTAACTGTGCATGCACAATTATGCTTAAGTCAACAAGAATTTGGTGTGTTGTGGCCACGTATCCTTCTCCTGGGCCTTTGAAGAGTACCTGTTTACGCCCGGGATATGCATTTATATTGTCCTGACGACACGATTAATTGGTCACGTACGTTAAGGGGGGACCCTGGTGAAACTTTCAAGTAGGCTTCAAAATAATCCCAGGAAGTTGAAACTTTGCTTAATTATTAGGTTCATTATGGTGAGTTCCCAAAACAAAATTCAATCCAAAATATTGAACGGTCTCTGAGAAAAGTGGCTTTTTAGTGTTTTTTGGAGCGTTGGGGAAAAATCTTCCTGCGTCTTTCATTGGGACGGAAAGCCTTGAAAATTTTTTTGGGTTATCCTAAAGATGTATAGAAGAGATTTTAGTGACGGAATTTTCAAATTCAACTTCTGTCCTGAGATATAAGTTTTCAAATTTTAACATTAAAAAAAAAGTGATTTTTTTCCCTTTTTTCAAACTTTTAGGTGTGTTTTAAAAAAAGTAGGGCTGATATCAAGATTCCGTCACTAAAATTTGTCGACAAGTCATCAATGAATAGAGTCCATGCAAGACGACTCATGTAGGTGTCAACCAGGAACGCAGGAAGTCTTTCTACGACAAAATTTTTGTCGACTGAGCAAAGCTGTGAAGTTGAGCGTAGAAGCCAACGACAACTGATCTCAATGTTATTTCCTTCCAAATGATAAAGAAACTACTCACTTAGCTTAAAGGTGTTCAACCTGTTGAATCTGAAACCTTCTATGCACTTTTTTATCTATGAACTTTGAAAATACAATTTATTGGAATTTTGGCGATTTTTTCACCAGGGTCCCCCCTTAACCGTCACCCAACAAATCGGAAAGCGTTCATGATATGCTCTACCTGAAGCATGCCTGCAAGCACGCGCTACCCTCCGCATGCCTGCCAAGCATGCACTGACCAGTGCATACATGTCATGTACACACTTCCCGATGTACTAGTAAGTGCATGCTTGGCTTGCAGGCAAGCCCCAGGTAGAGCGTTCAATGTACGCTTCTCGATTCGTGGAGCAGATTTACCTCAGATTTACAACCATGTACACAATGTACATATGCACGAATGTGGCAATCGTTATGGACAAGGAGTCCATCGGCCACTGCGATACATCAAACTTACGGCTGGAATGACGCAGGGTGCTTTGTATCCGTGGTTGCCCCGCTGTGTTTCGCAACGATGCGAAAGAAGTCAGGCACGTGCTCCTGCATCGTAGAACACGCCGAGTTCCGGAAGTTCAAGACGAACGCGTTGTCTTTCCATTGGTTGTTGGATCACACGGCCAGGTCCACGCGCGCCTTAAATGCCAATTTGAACGATGTTTGTGCTCAGACGCTTTGACAGGCCACTCGTAGGGTCGTGTTCAAAGCTTATATAAGAGGTTTTTTTTTAGAAGGCCGGTCGTGGCACGATCGATGTCGATTTCCTACTATTTTCGGGTCGTAGCAAAGCTCTGAAATATTAAGGGGGCAGAAGTAGCATTAATTTAGAAAAAAATCGATATTTTGTTTTTTGATAAGGTTTTATAATAAGACAACCTTCTTCAAGAATATGACAGCGTTATAAAATACTTCCTGATATTATTTCTTATAGGGAGAGGGTCATTTTTACTTCTCAAGTATCAAGTGGAAAAATTTTGGATGGAAAACTTCTAGCGGGGACTGAGTAGCTCTGCATCCATTTTTTTGTCACATGGATGGTGAACCATGTTAAAGATTGAATTTGTCTTCACATCAATTTGTGTTGATATTACTGAATTTTTGGTCTTTGCTTTGTTTCCTGATAAGGCTTACTCCGACAATATCGAAGAGCAAATGTAGTTATATCGTAGACAACCGTGCCCCGCGGAAGCAAGAACCACGTCCTTGACAGCTTGACTTACCCAATTATTGTTCGTCACGTTTACTTTTGGTTTAAAATATCCCGTCAGAGTCTGTCGGTCGAAGGGTCTGCTTGGGTTGAAATGGCTTGGACGAACCGACATCACGCCCAAGGTTTCATCTGAGGGGCAGGGGTCAATAGTGTGGGCGAAGGCAATATACGGTCCCTGGAAAACCAGAAAACATGTTTCTCGTCCCAGCCGATTCATCCGGAACCACGGCCTATTCGCTTATAAGCGAATCCAGATATCTCCCCTGAGCGATACCGATTTGGACAAAGATCCGTCCAGGTCCCGTCGGAGTCCGTGCGCATTTGGACCGTTTCCACTGCACGCTGGTTAGATTAAAACATAGTTTAATTCGAGGTTTAATTGGTCCAAGGAGTGGAAGAAGAGAATAATTAGACTTATCTCCTAATTGAGTTTTAAATGCATTATTGTCCCTAAGTATGGTTTACATCATTGCGCCAATTTATTTGAATCACTTTCAAGCAGTTAGAGAGAAAATATACTTTGAAATAACAGGAAAAGTAGCGATATACATCGGCAACTTTCGCCCGTCCCGTACGTTAAGAAACGTACGAATTTCGCCTATGTTTGACCCTGACGGGAATTAAACCTTAGTCTGGGGTTAAAATAAATGTCGTTTTCGTCGTCAGCACCCTCAAAAACATCAGAAACAATGCAAAAACTCGAATAAAAAAGAATGTTCAAAAAACAACCCGCTGGGATTTGAACCCGGGTCCGAACTTCTCCGATTCGCTGAAAACTGGCACCATTGGTTTTTTCTCGTCACCCCGATTCCAAAAATACCCCTACATGCCCTCCTAGCTGCATCCTGCAGGAGCGCCCCCGGGGCTCGGATCGGATTTGCTGCCACCGGGCGGTTCTTAGGAGGCTGCGTACCAAATTTCGTCACGATCGGACCATGGGAAGTCCTCGGACGGACGGACGGACGCACAGCAGGGATCATACTATATGCCCGTCCCGCCGTCATATTTTTCAAAAAATAAACGGGACGGGCCAAAAAGATATAACTCAACTCGACCCCTTTTACGCTCTC
This sequence comes from Thrips palmi, assembly GCF_012932325.1. Lineage (NCBI taxonomy): Eukaryota > Metazoa > Arthropoda > Insecta > Thysanoptera > Thripidae > Thrips > Thrips palmi. Next base: position 2,286,811 of record NW_023144621.1, on the reverse strand, counting down.
AATTGATCCAGGAAGCGGAAGAAGGGGATAACTCAATTTTGGCCATTTTCCAGGAGAAACCAAAAACTGTTAGCAGGGAAAACTAAAACAAAACAAATGAATGTTGCAGATGTTAATAATTTCAAAAAACATTAGTAAAATTTTGGAAAAAAATCAAAAGTGTAAGGTCACTCCGTAGAGGATTTCTGCGACTTATCGCTTTCCGTTGAAATGGAAAACAGAGTCAGCTCACCTTATATTTCCTTAACAGAGAGGAATTTTGAGACAAGTCAAGTGGAACAATAGTCTGCATAAAGTGTATGTTACTCTGGTGTATTTTTTGGACTTAGCTCTTTTTTCCAAATTGAAATTTAAAATTAAGGGGGGGGGTTAAGTTGAGTTGATTCTTTTTACACTAGATTCATAAAAATACAAGTTGAGTTATATCCTTTTGCCAATTTGTCAAACGGACTCATGTGGACTTCGGTTGAGTTATCTCCAATTTCCAATGAAATTTAGACCGTAAAAGGGGTTAAGTTGAGTTATACCCTTTTTCCATGTGGATTTTCTCCTAAACTGCTTGGAATTCAGTCAAATAATTTGGTGTAATGATGGAAACCATTCTAAGGCACAATAATAAAATGAAACTCAACTTGGGGATAAGTCAAGTTATTCCCTTCTTCCGCTTCCTGGATCAAGTGATAACTACGCTAGAGAAGTAAAGATGCAAAACAATATTTATCGCATTTATAATGCTATAACTTTTTCATGGCGCCAATACTGCAATTAAACTGGTATTGGTTCTGAATTGAGTTCATTTTCTTAGAAACCCTTAGAAAACCAGTGTAGTCTCATCAATACTTTTGAGTTGCACACATGGCAGTTTTTGGCATTCCTGTGTCCCAACAACGCAAGTGATACCAATCGCAAGCATGCCTACATATAAACTTGTCATTGCGATACGAATTGGTTAACAATCTCATTCATCGTCTGCTTTCACGTCAGCGTAACGGTAGAGTTGTGTGTGTGTTTTGGTGCGCATGACTGAAACGACTGTGATAGAAAGACAAGTTTTTTTTTGCGTGTGGCCTGGTGCGGGTCCAGAAACTTTTATGTATGTATGTATGTGTGTGGGTGTGTGTATGGGGGGGGGGGGGCACAAGTTGCTTACCCATAGGGGCAGTGGGACTTTTTGCCTACCTTTCAGGCAGGCGGACTTCGCCTTTGTACTAGGAAACGATTTGGAAAGTTATTACTGTTTGAAGGTATCTTGGGCACCCCGAGCGACTCATTTTTTATTTACCACTTTTTTACCGTAGTGGGTGCAGATGTCTACACCCTTAAGTCCTTAGACTGATACCCGTTTTGTAGGTTTCGGACAGTTGTATGAAGCCATATTATGAACCAAATTTCGTTTGTAGCACGGATGTTTTTTGTTCGTAAAACAAGAGTTTTAGTGTCTGTAAGTTGCAAAATTATCTGTAAATTGCGGACACCAAAACCTTTGTATTGCGGACAAAAACATCCGTATTACAAATAAAATTCGATCCGTAATATGGGGAGGGGGGGCTGATAGTAGGCAACCAGCATCGCATGCCCCTGTAGGTAGGCAAAATATACACAATCGCCCACCCTGTCGTGGAGCGGGCTCGAAGCACTGAAAATCCAAGTGTGGGACAGGCGTGCACTAGATAACGTGGGACAAAATGTCCCACGCTTGTAAGTGTGGGACACGGTTTGTCCCACGCTTGTAAGCGTGTAACACGGTCTGTCCCACGCTTGCAAACGTGGGACAATTTGTCCCACGCTTACAAGCGTGGGACAGTTTGTCCCACGTTATCTAGTGCATGCCTGTCCCACACTTGGATTTTCAGTGAGGCCAGTAACAGAAAACTAAATAATTCCGTACCTAGACGCTTGCGCCCACTCAGGCCCACTACTTCATTGGTGAAGATCCCCTAGGGATTACAAATTATTGACACATTGACAAAACTAGTCAAAAACGGTTCCTGTCTTTCCGAAAGCAGCATACAGTAAAGGCGTGGGCGCTTTCCAGGGCGCTCCACCCAGAAACCGTTTCTGCCGTGTGCGGCTAAAACATGCTAAATCTACGGTCACCACAATCGCCCGGCTCCGTACAGCGTACGTGTTGATGCTTTTGCCTCGAGCGTGGTTGCCACCATTGAGCATCGGGGGACAAGCGTCCCGACCAGCAGGAATCGGAGGAGCGACATGGCGCTTCAGGCAGGGCCGTGTAATTAGTGAGCTTGTGGCGCTGGGCGCTCGCCCGCCCCCTCCACGTGGAGCCTTTGTCCTCTTTCATCAAGCGTCACGCGGCTCGTTCCGCGCAGAGGGGTCACGCAGCGAATTACTTACGGGCCTTTCGGCGGAAGCTCCGGCGGAATGCCCGGAAAACGACAGGAAAAGTGGCGATGCATATCGGCAACTTTGGGCCGTCACGCTTCATACGGCCCAACATTTCAACTCTATATCGTGCAAAGATAGTTTTGCCTATTCTCATATTTATGTTACTCTGTAATAATTTATTTTTCTGGTCACCCCAGTCCATGGTCGCCTCATCTACCGGGAAACCCGGATGGGCTTAGCAGCTCAGTCGGACCGGCTGAAGATTTGTAGGGTCATCACTCCTGGCTCGACACACATTAATTGTTGCTCCAGAGGTTGGGTTGAACCAGGCGAAAAACGCCCGGAAGTCGGACGGAAAACAATATTTTGACTGAACGTTTAATGCCAAGTTGCACAACGCTTTAGATGTTTTTAGGGCTGCGGTAGCACTCGCCATCCCGTGGAACACAAGATCTGCTGGCTAATCTGACGGGGCGAATGTCGGTTCGGGCGAGGTTGGTCCGGCCGTAGTCGTGGTCGGTTCGGGCGTAGTCGGTGCCTGCGTGGTGGTGGCAAGCACTGCAGACAAAACAAGGATGTCTTCAGTTATAGGAACCCTCAAGCACGAAAAACAAATACGAAAAAGGATGATCTTACGAAGAAGCGAGACCCGACCACTCTATAAACTGAAGTGTGTACTCAGTATGCGTCTGTAGACGCGCAAGTACACACCTACAGATGCATACTTAGATGAGTACACATCTACAGATGCATACTCAGCTGAAAATGTTCCATATTGGTGGTGCAGCTGACTTCGTAACAAACCATTGAGAATTCACTGTACCGATTTCGGCAACGATGAATTTCGTTGGTATTATGGAGAAAATCTCCACAATAGACCTCTTTGCCGTTCCCACGGTCCCCCTCCCTGGACCACCGTTGCCTAGCAACGCGAGCCAAACAAATCGCAGGTATGCTGCACACCGGACGGCGCGCGGCGGGTGGGTTTTTCGGCCATATTTCCTAAACCGTTCAAGATAGACGTGTACAGTAAGCGAGCCGATTGTAGATCTCTGCTTAAACTACAATCGGCTCGCTTACTATACCCATCTAGCTTTAAGGGGGGACCCTGGTGAAAAAATCGCCAAAATTCCAATAAATTGTATTTTCAAAGTTCATAGATAAAAAGTGCATAGAAGTTTCAGATTCAACAGGTTGAACACCTTTAGCTAAGTGAGTAGTTTCTTTATCATTTGGAAGGAAATAACATTGAGATCAGTTGTCGTTGGCTTCTACGCTCAACTTCACAGCTTTGCTCAGTCGACAAAAAATTTTGTCGTAGAAAGACTTCCTGCGTTCCTGGTTGACACCTACATGAGTCGTCTTGCATGGACTCTATTCATTGATGACTTGTCGACAAATTTTAGTGACGGAATCTTGATATCAGCCCTACTTTTTTTAAAACACACCTAAAAGTTTGAAAAAAGGGAAAAAAATCACTTTTTTTTTAATGTTAAAATTTGAAAACTTATATCTCAGGACAGAAGTTGAATTTGAAAATTCCGTCACTAAAATCTCTTCTATACATCTTTAGGATAACCCAAAAAAATTTTCAAGGCTTTCCGTCCCAATGAAAGACGCAGGAAGATTTTTCCCCAACGCTCCAAAAAACACTAAAAAGCCACTTTTCTCAGAGACCGTTCAATATTTTGGATTGAATTTTGTTTTGGGAACTCACCATAATGAACCTAATAATTAAGCAAAGTTTCAACTTCCTGGGATTATTTTGAAGCCTACTTGAAAGTTTCACCAGGGTCCCCCCTTAACGGTTTACGAGATATGACTAAAAAACGCATCCGTCGTGCGTCGCCTAGCAGGCAGCATACCTGAGATTTGTTTGGCTCGCGTTGCTAGGCGACGGTGGTCCAGGGAGGGGGGCCGTGGGAACGGCAAAGAGGTCTATAATATGTTGGTGCAGCCTTACATTTACCGTGTAGAATACTCTATTCGAACCAAGTCCGCACTCACCCGCTTCACACGTGTCCGCGCCCTCGTCGCTGCCGTCTTCGCAGTCGGCCACTGCGTTGCAGAAGGCGGCGGCGTCCACGCACTGGCCCGAGGAGCACTCCAGCTGGCCGGCCGCGCCGCACGAGGCGCCTGCGGGCAGTCACGAGAAAAGGATACTTCGGATTGCAATGTGAATGTGCGGAATTTTTTAGCAGATGATACGTTCACGTATCAGCGTGCTTGTACTCTCGTGCAGAGAGTACCGAGTTTCCGGCTAGCCAGGCAGCAGTTGCCTCGTTGCCTGACTAGCAAGCCTAGAAGAGGCCGAGCGACTCGCTGGCAAGGCACCGGCTGGCTGGCCTGCCTAGAAGATTATGAGCGGAGGGCCCGCAGTCTGCCGCGCCGCGCCGCGCCGCGCCGTCGCCCGCCGCACCATGAATCGGGGCGCCTGCGGGGACTCGCGTTGCGCGCGCGGCGAAAAACCTCGACACCCAGCTATCTAGTACTCATGAAGTGCGTCCCTCGCGTGGCGCGTCGTCACGAGACGCTGCTAGCACGCATCGCGTAGCTGCCCCCCTCGCCCATTCCCTTGCCGAGACGCCTAGTCCCGCCGCGCCCCGCCACACCCCGCAGCAGTCTACACACACACGCACTTGAGCCTTGAGTGCGTAGAACGCATAGTACAGCGCCCCCCGAACCCCTGCCCCTCTCGAGAAGCGGCGCGTCGGCACTCGGCAGTGTGCGCCACTCTTGCTTATCTATCTTGAGGTCGGGTTCGGGTGGCGCGCCGGCCGGCCGGCCCCGCTTGGAGATGTGGCTGACACGCCGCGTGCCGCAAGGCGCCTTGCCCTAGTACCGAGCACAACTTTTACGGGTAATGAGTGTTTATGTGATTAGCCACCAAATTGTGCATCCTCGCGTTGAAACAACGAAAATGATACCCAACACAAGTGGTATCGGACATATGAGTGCCCCACCGTCATTGCGAACATGTTTAACACAAAAAAAGGGCACGTTAGGATATTCAAAAGTTATACTAAGATTGACATTTCCATGAATTACCATGTGTAACAAATTTGTTAAAAAAAGAGTTCCGAGTGTTTACTCTTTGAAATATGTTGACAAAATGTCACATTCATACATTGAAATAAACATTCTCATAAGTATCATCTGCTTTCACGTTAGCGTTAGCGTTAACGTTTTTTAAAGTGAAAAGTTGGTTACAAAAAGCAGGGGCAAAATGAAGGTCACTGCGATTCCTTAATTATCGCATCTCTGAAAGCCATAAAAAATTGTCGCGATGAAAATGCAATAAGTTTGTTCCCTTTTGGCAGGTTATGACAATTATCATTTTGTTTAAGTGATGATTCTTTAAACGTACTGTGTACGTTATTGCACAATAATAGGTACTGCACGTAAAACGCAATAACTTTTTTTAATGGCAAAAATAATGCAATAAAAATTGTGTTGCTATTGAAGTGAGTTCATTACCACACTTGGAACAAGAGTGTCGAGAAGCGCATGCACTGAAAACTTAGGTGTGGACTGAGATTTCTAAGTACAAACACCCAGCATTCAACACAAAATCTTGCGGACCTCTTTAAAACAGGGCTATGCATTTTAGTGCATAATTTTGTGCATGTACCAGTACGAACGTAAGCTGTCTCAAAGTATGAATCATTGTGTACATTTCACATTCATATTACGTACACTCTAAATGTCTTACAATGAAATTTGACCTATGTTATTCGTATGTTACAGTGAAATCGGCGCAAGCATAATACGAAGCGATATTCCTTCGTAATACGAATCTTTTTAGCTTTTTCATTCTAAGATACAAAGAAAAACCTTCGTAATACGAAGAAAAACCACCTTCGTATTATGCTTGCGCCATTTCCTTCGTATTATGGGAAATTTCTTCGTAAGACATTTAGAGTGTACACAGTAATCATGCAAACAGCTTCCGTGCGTATCTGTGCATGCATGATTGTGCGTAAAAATAAGTCCAGAAGAGCTTCGTGTGTGTGCGGTGAGTAATTAATTACTCACTCCAGTTTTCAGTGTGCTGACCTTGTGCGTATAACGTGACTCACCAGTGAACTGGACGGGCATGTTGTTCCACATCTGGAACAACCTGACGGTGAGCTTGCCGAAGTTCTCCTCGATGGGGACCGTCACGACGTCCTCAGGATGCCCCTGGCGCCACACGGCCAGCTCGCTGGCACGTCGCTGCACCTCCACGGCCACCTCGCCGGAGGGCAGGTCGTACACGTAGCCGTGGGAACCCTGCGCACGCATCAGCCAGGCGTTAACCGCATTAAGTATTTAGAGCACGCATCAGCGAGGCGAAATCCTAAGGAACTATTCCAAACTATAGTCGTTCCAGCCAAAGGTAGGGATTCTGGTGACCGTTAAAATAACCCCCTCCACCTCGAAAGTCCGCCCGCACCAGCCCCCGCGCTCCCCCTGGCCCTGTGGAGGGGGTATTTGTAACGGTTGCAAGAATCCCTTCCTTTGGCTGGGACGACTATATTAATAGAGTTGAAGAGTTAAGAGTGTAGCGTCGCGTTAAGCCGGCCCGGCGCCGCCTCTGCGTCTAGGGGTTGCACTCACCGACTCCTGCCGGGCGCACTCCTTGCCGGAGAGGTTGCACCCCGTCCACGTGGAGGTGCCAAGCCTGCCGTCGAGGTAGTGGCCGAACACCGCCACGCGGTTGCAAGAGTCGGTGCCGCACAGCAGAAGCTCCACGCTGTTGTCGTCGGAGTAGGAGAAGTGCTTCGTGTACTGCGCCTGGACCAAGACCGTGGCGTTGACGGGCAGGGCCGCGCTGGGGATACCTGCGGACAGATAGGCGGGTCACTTTCGGGCTCCAAGAGTCACACTCAGACAATCAAGAAGCTCGGGAGTGAAGGGTATGGCACGCTACCTGCACTGTGAGATTCTTACGCACAGTAAATTGAAATGGCAGAATCCGTAACGGCTCGGCACAGAAACCGCCAGTTAATGATTCTGAATTCGGTAGTCACAGAAACTTAAGGCAATGGTTACGATTACATGCATCATCCAGGTGTGCATGGCAAGCAGGCTTTGACCTCGTCTTGGATGGAGCCTATGCCCCGCAAGCTTATCCTATAAAGCGTGCTTGCCAAAGCACACCTTCTTTGTTTTGTGATCATCTCCTAGGCGGAGCGTGCCAGGCTCTCTTTCTCGAGCGCCATTCCTCGCCCACTCACCATCGCAGCCAAGCTCGTCGGAGCCGTCACGGCAGTCCCGTTTACCGTCGCACCTTCTAACGGCCCGGTAGCACTCTTTGCGGTCACCGCAAACCAACTCGTTCATCGTGCACCACGGTCCATCCTGCACCACCGCTGCAACAGAGAGGTTAGTTTTCTAGAGATCCTGCTTGCGATGAGGTCCGGGTGGAGGCTGGCTCGTTCAAGAGTGGCTCAACATTGCCACTGTTTCGTTAACATTGTGGTAATAAGTTTACGTTCCCTGGGTCCAAAATAAGCTCCACGCCACGCATCTACGTTAGCCTCAACATTACAAACCTAGCTGTCTACTTGGTACACACTTACAAATTCGTGCTTGGCTCTATAACTACATGCCACTACATGCAATTGCAAGTGTGTGTTTACTTGACAGGTTTGTCTGCCGAGAGAAAGCAACCTCGGAAACTACTCAAAACAAATTCTGCCCTTCGCGCCACACTCTGGAAACGTTACAAATTATTTAAGACCGTCCAAAGAGAAGAAGCTTGTTATAACGAAGTATTTTGAACATACATAAGCTCAAAGAAAACACTTTGCATTTTACGAACTACACTGCAAATCTTAAGGCGTACACCAGTTTGTCCTACGCTTGCAAGTGTCGACCAGCTGTGTCCGACGCTCTGAAGTGTCGACCACACTCTGTCCGACGCCTGCATGTGTAGGACACTGTTTGTCCTACGGCAAATTACACTGACTGAGTTTCCTATTGTGGCCCCACACTTCAGCCGTCGGACATGCTGTGGCCGACACTTGCAGGCGTCGGACACAGTGTGGTCGACACTTCAAAGCGTCGGATACAACTGGTCGACACTTCCAAGCGTAGGACGAACTGGTCTACGCCTTAAAGTGTCGATCTGTCCTACACTTGGATTTGCAGTGCATTTCTTCATAACAAATTACTCTTCAAATCGAAGAGCGTACGTTGTATGCTCTAACTGGAGCATGCCTGTAAGAACGCTCTAGCTAGCGCATGCCTGCCAAGCATGCACTTACTATTGCATACACGCCATGTACACGCTTATTCCTGATGCAGACAACTCCCTATCCCTTATGCACTAGATGTATGCTTCAGTTAGCGTGTACATGGCATGTATGCACTTGTAAGTGCATGCTTGGCAGGGGCATGCGCTAGCTAGAGCGTGCCTGCAGGCATGCTCCAGTTAGAGCATACAATGCACGCTCTTCGATTTGTAGAGTAAATAGTTTGTACCTTATGTTCAAAATCCTTCGTAAAGGTAAGCGCGCACTCACCTGCGTGGACACCAATCTGCGCCGCCACTGCGCAAAGCAGCACTGAGAGCACCAAGAGCCTGGCCATGTTGACGGAATGATGCACAGCAACCGTGGGCCTCATCTTTTATACTCACACCACCCGCCGCTATCTCGAGTGGCTCGCCTGATTTCGCTGCGGGGCTACCTATGGCGTGACCCTCTGCTCACTCAATAATCGCTACTTATAATGCTACGTTTTCCCTGAAATATGAGATACCTCTTGAACTTTGCATTAATCGTTCGCGTGTGGGGCGATTCATAGACGTGACGAGCCTCTGTTCAAGAGGTTTCATTATAAGTACAATATGTAAAGAATGGAATTAAGGGCGCTTGCAGACCTGAGGATTAGTTCATAGGTAGTTTTTTTGTGATGAGCGAGCACAAACCGAAGTTGCCGTGTTCTTTTTGACCATAGTGCCCAACGCATTAAATAATTACGTTTTTTTGTGCTTACCTTTACAAAATTATTGATCGTGAAACGCACATATCCATTTGCATCAACACAGTTTCGTGCAAAGCTTGGGGACGAAACCAATGCATTTTGGTGTGAACAGAATTCCAAAGTTTCGTAGAAATCGGCTATTGACACCCAAACGTCCCCTTGATGTTTTCCGGAGCGGACAACAGAATGAAACAAATAAGTATTGAATTGCTGGAACATTTTTATTCGATCTTTATATGAAGTGCACCATTTAAGGCCAATCTCGTTAGTAAGTAGTAGCTGCACTCTCATGCCAGGAACGTGACATCACGTTGAAACGAATGAGACAAAATGTCCCGTTCCTTTGAGCAATGTGTCACATTCATTTAAACGTGAAGAAGCTTTGTGGCTGATTTATGACCAAACGAATGTCACACAATGCTCAAAGGAACGTGACGTTCTTTCACATTCATTTCAACGTGATGTCACTTTCCTGGGATGTGAGCGTGGCGATGCGATTGTTCGCTGAGAATCGAAATCTCTCGATTCATCGTAGTATTCTGGAGTCAAAGCATCGCAAACTAAACGAGGGGTCGAGCTCCTCCCATGCCGAGGCCGTACGGCTGAGAAGCCGCAGTGCGCAAGTAGAAGGTACCAGTGTGGTTCCTGAGGTTCAGTGAGAAAAAACCATTGAAATCGTTAATGTCCGACAGGCTATGATACACGAAACGAAACAATACCAGGGTCGTTACGACGACAGTTTGCACTTGTGACTAAAACTTAAAAACTGTAACAGCTAGAACCAAGGGAAATGCTTTTCCTTGGTGATAAAAGCGTGCCGGAGTACAGTGCGCGTGTGAACGAAGTCTAAATTCTGCTTCCCTGAGTTCTGTTATTTTTGGGGCCTATGTTAACAAACCTCAGGGATGCGGATTTGGACTTGATCCATATGGGAACAAAACGCCTCGATCACCAAGACTTGCTGGAACTGCTTTCGAGTCATAAGTGAAAACCCGTATGGGTTGTCGTAACGGCCCTGGTATTGTTTCGTTTTGTGTACCATCCTTGATGTCCAAAGTACCTGCTCATTACAAGGACTTCCAAAAAATGGAAAGGAATGAGAGCCAATGCAGACGTTCAAAACAAATCGCTTTTCTGACGACTCACGTGTCGGCTGCGGCGTAGCCCATGTACACGATGTTGTTGTCGTCGACGGGGCAGGACCCGCTCTGGAAGGCGAGCCAGGAGGGACAGCTGACGGCGGGGAAGGCAGTCTCGCTGTTGACGGACTCGGCGAAGAAGCGCCAGGACCGCTGGTGACTGCAGAGCGTCAGCGCGTTGTAGAAGTCCGTCTCGCCGAAGCGACAGCCCGGCTGCGGGCGGCGGCCGCCGTTGGGCCAGAAGTCGATGGTGCCGTCGTTGCCGTCGTAGCCGTTGAAGCCCGCGTCGGTGTGGATCACGTCCACCAAGACGGCGTCGTCGCGCGACAGCTGGGGGATGGCCGGATTGGCGGACACGGCGGGGTCGAGCCCTGAAAACAAGGGGAAATCACTGAATTTTAGTGTACAAATCCAATGATTTTCAGTTGAATTTCGATTAATTTTAGGCAAAACCTACGAAACTTTGAGAAGTATTTAAATGAATTTTAATAAATTTTGATGAATTTCAATTAATTTTACATGTTTGATGAATTTTGGTGTACAAATTTGGCTGGAGTTACACTGCTACTGCCAATCCAAGCGTGGACCAGGTCCACGCTTCAAGGCGTGGACCATTTTCGTCCACGCTTTGAAACGTGGACCACTGGTTGGTCCGCTTTGAAGCGTGGACCACCTCTTGGTCCACGCTTGGCAAGCACTTGAAAGCGTGGACCAAGAGGTGGTCCATGCTTCAAAGCGTGGACCAACCAGTGGTCCACGTTTCAAAGCGTGGACCAAGCGGTGGTCCACATTTCGAAGCGTGGACCAAAATGGTCCACGCCTTAAAGCGTGGACCTGGTCCACGCTTGGATTAGCAGTGTATGTCCCATTGCCTGTGAAGAACAGGGAACACACCAGAGGCCGGAATCAGGACCCGTTGTCGAACCCCTGCCGCTCGCCTCCACCGCAGCGACACTGTGCGAGAGAGAGGCCCGAGAAAGCCGAACGGTGGATACCGATGCTCCGAAGGTTACCGAAAGAGCCGAACGCGTCCGTCGCCAACGGGTCCCGTTGGCCAGATCAGCCCACGAAGAAATATTTCGTAAATTACGAAGCACTTTTTTCGTAAGCTTGTTTTAACGAGCTACTTTTCTTTGTGTGCAGAGGTGTGCAGAGTGAAAAATTGAGTAATTGCAATAAACATGATATTTTGAGCGAAAGGGTAACGACTGGCTGACAGCAAACTGGTAACCCGCATTGTGGATTTTCAGAAATTTGGAGGTAATCCTGTGTATACCGGTGTGCAATTTACCAATCTTTACCCTCTCGGTTTTTTTTTTGGTGGGGTTGGCGGGTGTCTCTAGTCTAGTCTACAGGGAAGGTACCGAACGCCATACACTGCGAGAAAAGATCACGGTAAATCCTGTACTGATTACTCCAGACATCACCGTACTTTTTTTAACAGGCAAAACCGTCGCTCTTTTTACAGGCAATACCGTACTTTTTTTACAGGCAACACCGTACTTTTTTTACAAGGAATCCCGTACTTTTTTACCCGGCAATCCCGTACCCGTACAAAAACTGCTATAATTTATTTCAGTCGGTCGACCCTCGTTTTTCAAGATTCTGATGTACATAACTGCTGAAGTCGGACTCCTGGACCCCCCTTCCGACCACTCGTTGAAAAGGTCTTGACGAGACCTATCGAAAGGTGCAATAAAATTTTTCAGTCGGTCGACCCCCTTTTTTCAAGATCCTGATGTGGACAATTCTTGGGAGCGGCCTTTGTTGGGACCAGATCTGGTCCTTCCTACGGCATGCACTGTACGAAAGAACGGTAACCACTGATAAAAAAAACGTTAACGCTAACGTGAAAGCAGATGATACTTAAGAGAATGTTTATTGGTGACATTTTGTCAATTTCTTTCAAAGAGTAAACACTCGGAACTCTTTTTTTGACAAATTTCTTTCACATGGTAATTCATGAAAATGTCAATTTTAGTATAACTTTTGAATATCCTAACGTGCCATTGTTTTGTGTTAAACATGTTCACAATGACGGTGGGACACTCACATGTCCGATACCACTTGTGTTGGGTATCATTTTCGTTGTTTCAACGCGAGGATGCACAATTTGGTGGCTAATCACATAAATACTCAATACCCGTAAAAGTTGTGTTCGGTACTAGGCCAAGGCGCCTTGCGGCACGCGGCGTGTCAGCCACATCTCCAAGCGGGGCCGGCCGGCCGGCGCGCCACCCGAACCCGACCTCAAGATAGATAAGCAAGAGTGGCGCACACTGCCGACTGCCGACGCGCCGCTTCTCGAGAGGGGCAGGGGTTCGGGGGGCGCTGCACTATGCGTTCTACGCACTCAAGGCTCAAGTGCGTGTGTGTGTAGACTGCTGCGGGGTGTGGCGGGGCGCGGCGGGACGTGGCGTCTCGGCAGGGGAATGGGCGAGGGGGCAGCTACGCGATGCGTGCTAGCAGCGTCTCATGACGACGCGCAACGCGAGGGACGCACTTCTTGAGTACTAGAGAGCTGGGTGTCGAGGTTATACGCCGCGCGCGCAACCCGAGCCCCCGCAGCCGCCCCGATTCATGGTGCGGCGCGCGGCGCGGCGCGGCACGCTGAGGGCCCTCCGCTCATAATCTTCTAGGCAGGCCAGCCAGCCGCTGCCTTGCCAGCGAGGCGCTCGGCCTCTTCTAGGCTTGCTAGTCAGGCAACGTGGCAACTGCTGCCTGGCTAGCCGGAAACTCGGTACCGTCAAGTCCCCTAAATGTGGACACGAACCCTAAAGTGGGACATTTTGATTATTTTCCCTATTTTAGGCTGTAAACGGCCAACGCGTGGATATTTTGCGAGGTAAAAAATGTTTTTGAGACGGTAGGACCCCTCCGAGACCATATCCGCAGAGAGTGTCTTGTTCCCGCTCATACCCCCTCCCCGAAAAAATCTTGAAAATTGGAATTTGATGCAGAAAAAAAGAGAAGTTTTTTCAGACGTCTAGCGCGGATTCGGGGCTTCGAGCCGTTGATGCTCGGACCATTCTAGACTTCAGACATGTTGTAGCGCGTTCTTTTATCTACAAGATGCACTTTAGAAAATTTGTTTCCGATGCTTCGTTTTACGGTGGGAAGCAATCTTCTAAGGAGCTGCAAAGTGGGACACATGAATTTTCTTCGTTTTTTTAAGGTTTTGACCGATTCAGAGGCGTTGCATTCACCTCCAGCGTCCTACAAACGCCGCCTGGCCTATATTAGGTTGCCAGGTCGGTTTGGAGGCCCAGGCAGTCGCGCAAGTACGGTTCGGTACGCTTTAAGCCAGCACAAAATTTAGTTAATGTTTGAAAGCAAATGCTTCCTCTTGGCTTTACCGACAAAGATATCGTTATCGACCATAAAACAAACCGAGGGGGCCACCACTCTCATTTCAGGCGTACACAAGATTACGGGATTACGGAACATTTACCAGGGATTACGCGTGAAATTTTCGAAAATTGGTTCGAAAACATTGAAAAATAGCTCAGAAACGTTGAAAAATGACTAAAAACGTTGAAAAATGACAGAATTTTGTCAAGGATTACGTGATTACGCCATGGATAACCAGAGATTACCAGCCAATTTGTACTCAGGATTACGGGGGTGGTGGCCCCCTCGAAACAAACCTTGCGTAAAAATATTTTTTGAACAAAAAATGTTTTAGAAAAAAGTTGCAGGGCGAACGGTTTTCAAATTTCAAAATTTCAACCTCTAATTCTTGCCGTGCATTTCGAAGCTTATAAAATACGACCTGAGCAAAAAATTTCATAAAATGCTTTTGGTCAGAAATTAAATTTTAAGGCCAATTTGTTTTATTGGTTTTCGCCGTATTTCAATTGGTTTAGGCGTTACGGTGGTTTCTAATTTAAATATATCTAGGAAATCTTATTGATTGAAGAGGCTCATATCTGCTTAACCAGTCGAGATATCGAAAAAGACTTCAGAACCAATCTTGCCTCAAATTAAATTTAGAAAATAATACATTTTATGAAATTTTTTGCTACTGCAGTTTTAGGGCGAAAAAGATTGAACGTGTCCCACTTTAGGGGACTTTGTCCCACTTTAGGAGACTTTGGCTCCTAAATTGGGACACGGTTCTTGCTGCTCCTACTGGAGCCCTATGGGCTGAAATTTTTTTTTGTTTTCGGTAAAAGACGTGTTTTGACATGAGGATTCTTAAATCCCCGGCGATTTTCGGTGTCATCGTTATTCTGTGAATAACAGACGATTTTCCGTAAAAATCGTTCCACTTTAGGGGACTTGACGGTACTCTCTGCACGAGAGTACAAGCACGCTGATACGTGAACGTATCATCTGCTAAAAAGTACGGAATATTTTGTAAAACAAGTACGGAAAATACTGTAGACTGTACGGTGGATACTGGTTTTTGAAGTACGGTAAAGTTTGGCAAAAAAATTATCCAGGATTTACCGTCATTTTTTCTCAGAGTGTAGGGCCCGGCCCCAACTTTTCAACCCCTCTCGAGTTCCTTCGCAATCGCCCAGCCAACAATTTTTACAGTCACTGTTGACAATTGTTGCAGACTATCTTAACGTGTGCATGTACATGTGCACAATCATGTACTGAAAATTCGGACTGACTCTGTTCCGAAAATTTTAAACTGAAACAAATTTTATTGCCGTTCAGTCATAATATTAAGCTTGTCCTTTGTACTTTAAGATACAAATCTATCATAATACAGATACATCGTAATTTGGTCATTAAGTTATTGAGAACTCGTCAACATAGGTTACTACGTTCGCTGTGCTGTCATAATACTAGGCTATGTGTTCATACTTCGAAGAAAAAGACAGTAGGATCTTGGGAGTGAAAAAGGCTGCTCGGGCTTGACTTCGTGCCGTGGGCATCCCATGACAAGCTAAATCGTGCTTTATAGAAATCACGCCAATTTTCGGCGTGACTCACCCGTCATGCCAATTTTTACCAAAAACCTTACCCTGAAACATATACTACCTTGGAAGCAAAACCTGGATATTCGTCTCGATTTATATTTCTTTGGAAAGTGATGTCAATATGACTCGAATCCCATCTGGAATGGCCTGTGTATCATTCTGGGTTTCTCAATTCTAGTATGGATTTCAGACTCGTGGATATTGAAATCTACCGGGTCTGTGTTCGGAGGGAGTCATTTTCAAAAGACCTTACCCGAGGGGGCAACTAATCGTGGTCCTGTGTACACTTGATTTGCCGAGATCTTGCGCGAAATCGGTAGAAATCTCACGACATCCTTTCGAAATCTGGTGAAATCTCACGAAATCCCATGAAAATCTGGTGAAACGTCGCGAAATCCCACCAAAATCTCGCGAAATGTGGCATAATTTTGACGCAAAATCCTGCGAAATCTTGCGAAATCTTGATGAAATCCCTACCTTTGAAGAATACTGTGTAAATTTCGAGTGGTTGCCCCCTCGACCTTACCCTATCATTTTTAATAAAGGTTCTTATCCTGTCGTACCTTTAAGTTTTTTTTTTTTATTTTAAAAAACGTAGAAAAATAGGTTTTTTACAACATATTTCCTTCCCAAACATCTCGTAATTTAAAAAAACCATTTCTGATACTAATGAGGGGCAACCAACTTCGTCAAAATTTGTACACCGTTATTTTAAATTCACGTTATTTCACGTTATTTCATTGTTATTTCAACGTTATTTCGAAGGTATTTCAACGTTACTTCGCGCTATTTTCAGTTATTTCGCGTTATTTCAAGGGCAGTGTACACCAAAATTCAAGTTGTTTGCCCCGGATAGTATACACTGGGAACGATAAATAAATACTGATAGTACGTACCAGTCGTGCCGTGAGTCACGACAGGCGCCTTATAAAAGTCTCAGCCGTCTTTCACTAACTATCCCACCGCCAACATGTGCAAATTTGCAGTAATTTTCGTCAGCGTGGCTACCCTGGCTGCAGTCCTGCCTTATGCCGTAAGTATTTCGTACCACACTCTAAATGTCTTACAATGAAATTTGTCCTATGTTATTCGTATGTTACAGTGAATTCGGCGCAAGCATAATACGAAGCAATATTCCTTCGTAATACGAATCATTTTAGCTTTTTCATTGTAAGATACAAAGAAAAACCTTCGTTATACGAAGAAAAACCACCTTCGTATTATGCTTGCGCCATTTCCTTCGTATTATAGGAAATTTCTTCGTAAGACATTTAGAGTGCAAAGCGCAGTTTGTCCCGAATTGAATTAATGGTTCCGATCTTTGGAAATCGGCTTCAGCCAAATCATTCTTCATAGTGACAAAGTAAACGAAGCGGAAACATTTCAAAGATTTATCACGGAAGTTTTTTTTATACTAACCCGCACAGTTTCCTCGAATTTATTGCGAAATCACGGTCAGATCTGAATTGAAAGTTCATCTGCGCTTAAGACGATAGACAACATATGCCAAAAATCAGAGACATTCGCACCTTATGTAAATGTGAGACACTGCTGATTTACCCCTCTTGCCCTGTGCCACACAGACTGCGACCCTTGAATCGTCAAAAGCGGCGCTTGTCGCCGCGAAGGCCAATCTGCAGAACGCCAACCAGATCACCTTCACTGAAAAAAGTTGTCGTAATTTTACGACATATTTGGCGATGAATGCTTCATAATTTTATGAATGGCTCGTTTCATGCTCACTACGAAAAAATCATAAATGAGCAATTATGAACCTTTCATATTTTGGTTGAAAAATGTGCCTGAAAATGCCCAAAAGGTATTCAGATTTTACGAACCATTCATAAAATAATGAACCATTCATCGTTCAATTGTTCCTAAATTTACGATTTTTAAATGGGAAAATAGTGTACAAGAATGGCTCATGTAAAACTTTACGAAACATTCATAAATTTATGAACGATTCGTAAAATTATGAATTACTCATACTACATTATGAAACATTCGTAAAATTACAAATGGCTTGTGATGCTGTTACGTAAAAATTGGGGAATGAAACATTCATTTTGGGGTGTTTATGAATTATTCATTTATTCAATGAAGCATTCATAAAATAATGAGTGTTTCATAAAAATAATGAATCATTCGTCGTGAAATTATTCGTAAAATTATGAATTTTATGTGGGAAAATACTATACAAGAATGGTTCGTAATATTACGACTTTTTTTCTCTCAGTGTTCGCCCAAAACCCGAACGCCCTGACCGGCTGCACCAACCAGCTCAAGAAAAGCACCGACAGCGTCATTCTCACTCAGTTCATCAATGGCTGCGCGGCCAAAGCCCTGGGCCACACAACCAAGACCATGCTGCTGAAGCAAACCCTGACGCTGTTCATCGGCGAGGCGTTGGCCACCCCCTCCACCATTGAGGGGCTGGACCGAGCCGCGCAGATTGTCGCGTGTTCTATTGCTGCTGCCCCTCACGGCAGCAAACACTGAATAAAGTACCGCTCACTTGTGTCGCTGATGTGATCCATTCACATTACCGCACCCGTGACAGCAATTAAAATTATCACGTAAAAAATACCATGATATTTTCGTAGACTTTGGCCGGTTTTGGCCCAGATTGTCACATTTTTGTGAGTGTAGTCGTTTTGACGTGAACGTACCCGTCATCCTGTTGAGCGTGAAGTTGATGTTCCCTGCCAAGTTGCCGCAGAGCTGGCCGCCCAGGGAGTGGCCGATGGGCCAGAAAGTCTCCGGAGAGAGGCCCGCATCCACCATGCGCATCACTGCGGCACCCACTGCCGCACCCACCTGCCGCACCGAAGACGAAAGATACAAGTATGCAGATGCAGGGCGGGCGATGCAGGAGGGTTGGTCGAATCGATTACGATTTAAGTCGAAAATCGATTCAAGGAGTTGATTTTCGATCCAAATCGTAATCGATTCGACGTGTCGATTTAATCGAAAAAATCGATTTAGGCGATCGATTTTCGATTTACCTTAAATTTGCGCTATTTTCGCTCATTTGGCGCTCTCAGAGAACTCAAACTGCGGCGATTTTGGTGAAATTGAAGACTAGGAATCATTTACCACCAAGTTCAAGATGTAATCATTCAAAAACAAGGCCGTTCAAGTAATCCGATACCCCCCTGCAACAAGCAACTATCTACGCCCACTGTCTCGATAACCGACTATCTACGCGCGCTCTCCCGACAACCGGCTATCTACACGAGCTGTCTGGATAACCGTCTATCTGCTTTCTCCACCTCGCGAGATTGAATGCTTTTATTTATCCAACCAATTAAGTTGCCCTCGCAAAACCTTTACCAAAACTTGTCAAAAGTTTTGTCAAAGCAAGATTAAGTATGGTTTAAACGGGTCGCTTTAAGTGTCATGGAGAAAAATACTTCGTTGTACGACAACCCTAACCTCGCTACGATGTTGGATAGTCGGTTATCCAGACAGCCCATGTAGATAGCCGGTTGTCGGGAGAGCGCCCGTAGATAGTCGGTTATCGAGACAGTGAGCGTAGATAGCTGCTTGTTGCAGGGGAGTATCGAATCGTGCTGCTGTGCGTGGGGAGAACATTGCAAATTACGTCAAATCATGGCCGGCCATTGTATTACTAATAGGGAGGACCCACACGTTTAGAAAGCCGCCAACAAATTTAAGCCCCATTTCTACGCATTTCAGAGGCACGGTGGTAAATTTACCGAGATAGCTGTTGACACCAATTGAACACTGTGTTCTTTCCAGGAATATGTAACTTCAAATAAAGGATTTGTATGGCTTCGTAAGGCATACACCATGTAAAGTTGCAAAAAAGTCGGCAAGGGCATACTTTTACCTTCTTTACCGTCGTATACATTTAGACCAGGATTGTGAAGAGTGACTCGCACAAGCACAGCATCTAATCTGAGCCGCAGGCATGTAAAAACGCAATTTCCTGAGAAAGGCAGAATCGAAAATCGAAAGTTGAAAAATCGATTTATCATGTTAAAAAATCGATTTTGGAAAAAATCGATTATTTTGTTACGATTCGTGAATCGACGAATCGAAAATCGATTCGAGTGGCGAAAATGACAACCACGCTCTGCTCACCGGAGTTCAGCGTTCCCGGCAGCTCCACCGATTCGCGCAATCACACTTTTATTTCTACGTAAATTTTTGGGCATGGCTTTTGACGGAATTGAGCGCACGTTTCGCATTGCACGAATTGGTGCCTCGGCATGAAAATGTACGTTGTTATGCGCGAATTCGTGCATTTAGCGCGTAGGCCAAATTCTTCGCAAAGCTTTGAACCGCGAACAAAAAAACTACACCAAAATTTAGTGCCTGAGTAAAACTTTCAGTCTTCAACCCACTGAACCGTGCTACACACTTAATCCTTTTCACACTCTAGTTGATGGAATCCTTGTCAGTTCGAGCACGAGAGTGTATTTCTACTAGACAACAATTCGACATGTGGTCTAAATAATGCAAACATACGGCAGGAAGGCGCTGGTATGAGGTGAAGTACGGACCGGCGACGTAGGGACCCCAGTCCAAAAGGATGAAGTTATGTGAGCCACGCTGGAGGAAAGCTGGAAAGGAGCGGATACAATCTTATTTCCTTTCGAACTATTACTAAACGGCCACAGTATTTCAAACTGCAATACCTTCTGTCTATTACTGCAATGTTTTGCAAAAGTTGCAATTGTACTGGTACTATTATGTAATAAGAGTATTTCAATTACGCAATGATTAAGTACAAGCCATAAAAAATATGGCATCAATATTTGCAATGAAAGAGTTACACAGTCTCTTTCTTCGGAAAAATTAAAGGGCGGTTCTAGCAAAATATTGCGATGATTATATAACATTGGATCCCAGGTTGCGATAATCGTAGGAATAGCAAACGCAATTTTGAAGCAAAAATTTGTTGTAGAAGGCTGAAAAAAATACAAACCAATGTGACGCAATGCTCTAAGGTTTGTGACATTTTGTCACATTCGTGTCAACGTTATGTCTCATTACTGGGATGAGAGGGTGCTAGGAAACTGACCCTAACCGCATACGGTAGTTATCACAATTTTTTTAAGTTTAACACGTTGTTCATTTAAATTGTACACTGTAAAAAAATTTCTCGTAAAATAACGAAAAATTTTTGGGTAATTTTCTTTTACGAACTGTTCGTAATTTTACAAAAATGTCGTTTATATACGACACATGTCGTATATTTTCGAAATGTTTTCGGCCCATTGTCAAGATTTTCAGCTTCAACAAGCGTGCTGTAAAAAAATTTCCAAAAAAAATTTTTTCTTCGTTACAACAACTGTTTCAGTTCAAAAAGTTTACGAAATGTTTTCATATATAAACGACAACTTCGCAAAAGAAAATTACCCAAAAAATTTTCGTTGTTTTTGGACAATATTTCGTAAAGCCTCACTGAACTTAACATTTCGTAGTGATATTGTCTGTAAATTCGCCAATTTGGGAAGATTTCCCTCTCTTTACGAAGTGATTTTGTAGGATTACGATACATTTTGTAATGATTTTGTATAATTGCGATACATTTTGTAAATTGACAAAACAAACCTTTTTTTATGAAACATATCGTGTAGTAATATTTCGTAAATTCACGACATTTTTTACAGTGTACCCTGTGAAAACCTTACAAACTATTTTTGGCCTTACAAAGAAAATCACCTTGTTATAACAAAGTATTTTGAGCATACCTAAGCTGACAAAGTAAATACTTCGTAATTTACGAACTGAGGCCCGAGGCCCATTTCTTCGAATAACAAATTAAATTAGTTTGCACTATGTATGCTCAAAATACTTTGAAAGGTTTTAAGCGTGTAGCTTTTGGTGACCTGGACCAAAGATTTTACCTCTGGACATGACACCCGCACTCTCGCTCTGGTTGGACTCCCTCCAGCCGTGCACGTAGAGGGCGGTGGGCTTGTTGGTATCGAAAGACGGGTCCGCCGGCAGGTCGGACGCATTGGCGATCGGGTAGCTCAAATTTTGGGAGTTCCTTTGGTGACAACAGTTCTACTTAGCAAAGCATGGCCGAGCACCCTAAGTGTCTAACAGCTGAAGACTGCACCCATATTTTACAGCGGAAATTCTCTCCATTACAAAAGAAATTCCGCAAAATATCAATAACGCACAATAAACTTTCGAAGTCAACTGTACCGACATAATAATGAGAATTTCCACCAAAATATAGATTTCTTTTCTATACGAATTTTAGAAAGAATGCAACTCAATTTTTATTCCTACGAACACGGTACTCACGTGTAGAGGATAAAGTGGATCAGGGGGAAGGCGTTCTCCGGCGTGCCGCTCTGCGCTGCCGCTGCAGGAAGACAGCTCGGTAAGGCAAAGAATTACAGAAGAATGGAGAGGAAACCTCGTATGAAGCGAAT
Source organism: Thrips palmi (assembly GCF_012932325.1). Taxonomy (NCBI): domain Eukaryota; kingdom Metazoa; phylum Arthropoda; class Insecta; order Thysanoptera; family Thripidae; genus Thrips; species Thrips palmi. Next base: position 2,265,001 of record NW_023144621.1, on the reverse strand, counting down.
AACTGACCTCCAAGGACCACCGCAGACAGACAAAGAAGGGTCGACTGCATGATGCGACAGTTTCGCGCGGCACACACGGCACACCTTAGAAGAATAGGACGCGAGTGTAGGTGCACTTTTTAGACTTTTACTTAAAATTAACTAGCTATAACTTCTTAGACCACACTCTAAATGTCTTACAATGAAATTTGACCTATGTTATTCGTATATTACAGTGAATTCGGCGCAAGCAGAATACGAAGCAATATTCCTTCGTAATACGAATCTTTTTAGCTTTTTCATTGTAAGACACAAAGAAAAACCTTCGTAATACGAAGAAAAACCACCTTCGTATTATGCTTGCGCCATTTCCTTCGTATTATGGAAAATTTCTTCGTAAGACATTTAGAGTGCACTCAAGAGAGACTACAACCACAAACCTGAAGTTCAGACAGCGTTTCCTTACAGTTCTTTTGACCACAATTACTGCTAGAGGTGTACATTGGACACTCTAAGTGTCTTACAGTGAATTGCAGCACCAACGGTGAAAATTTTCTCCGTGATGAAAAGAAATTCAACAAAATATGTATAGGGTACAACAAACTTTCAAAGGCAAGTTGCAACGTCAGCTGCACCACCGTAAAATGGAGAATTTTCATCATTTATAGGCCTATCGAGAATCTTCACTGTAGGGCATATAGAGAGTGTCCTGTTTGCATGCATGGCGCGCGCAAACAGCTCCCAACTTATATGCCGTACCCAGGTAAACCCTGGAAGCCTATAGTAAAAACACTCTCAACGTGACATAACGTTGAAACGAGCGTGACAAAACGCCACGTTCGTTTGAGCGTTGTGTCACATTCGTTTGGATGTGAATCGGCCAAAAATTAGCTTGTTCACATTCAAACGTACGTGACACAATGCTCAAACGAACGTGACATTTTGTCTCGTCCGTTTCAACGCGATATCACGTTCCTGGAATGAGAGTGAATATAGACGATCTCCAGGGAGTTGCTGCGAAAGCCAGGAACACTGTTGGTCATGTAATGTTCCTCATGTAAAGCGCGCACCTTCTTACTGCTGCACTCCCAGTGTGGATGTCCTCCTCCGCCGGGTAGTTGCCGATGTTCCCAGACGTCGCTTTTAACCTCGCCGCACACCGTTGGGCCGTGCGTCAGGCGACTGGCGCCAGGAGGGCAGATATGTAGTGGCACTACTTCCCGGCCGTCGGGGGCAACTACATGCAGCGTAGATAGCCGAGCCGGTTCCCCGGTGCCCAGAAAAGCCTGCTCTCGCCCCTAGAGTATGGTGTTGCCTGCAAATTACCCCTGGCTCGCGATTTTGTCGAGCGAATGCCCTAGTCAGTTGCTCGTCCGATCGCTGAAACAACATGAGGTTCAGAACCACGGACAGCTCTATAAATGGCCAGAACCGACCTTTCGACTTTCCTGAGCTATTTTCATGTTTTGGGGTAGTTTCGATGCCGCGTTTGCCTTAAGGTAAAACTAAAAACAACCGTTTCTTTAAATTCAGTTTTCGTGTTCTCCAAGAAGGGACCTAGTGATAGAGGCCCTCACGGAGTGGCTGTGCTTCAGCCCCAGTTTCAGCAAAGCAGGACGAAGTAGAAATTATTTAGCTACCGGGTAGCTTACTGATTCCCGGCACTTCCCTAACAGCGCCCAATGCACCAAGGCATTGAATTGCACATAAAAGGTAACACATTTTAGACGCATTTAATGCGATTGTGCGCATCAAATGCGCATTCAGTAAGTGCACATTAAAGACGCCTAAAATGTGTTACCTTTTATGTGCATTTCAATGCGCATCCCCGCTTTAAATGCGCTTTGACGCAAATTGGCGCTATGGGGGTTACGAAGTAGATGTTTTTGTCGGCATTTCCCATCCACTGCCTTGGCAAAGCAGTATCGTGACCTTAATTGTCGTGTTTTTGCCCTCAGAAAGGCAGCAGAGGTTTCCCACCTATCGTTCTAAATCGCCTGCGAAGCATGCCTGGGCTAGCCCGCATTGTAAGAAAGCCGAATGGGTTGCCTAGCGACCAGGCGCTCCATGCCTAGCCCCGACAGTTCACTGAGAATCCAAACACGCTAGCGTCAATGGTGCAATTGAAACCAGTTTAATCGCACCAATTGGTGCACTGCTTCACTGCTTCTGCATCGCACGCGAACTGCAATGCCTTTCCCATGTACTAGAATTCGCCCATTTTTGGGACGCATGGCATGTAAGATGCAATGCAGCTACGACATTGTACCCGAGGGGTGAATCACTAGTGTACTCATGTGTACAAATTTGCCCGTACTCAGTGTACTCACAAGTTTCAAAAAGGTGAAATTCTCTAGTTTTTCGACTGATTTGACGTCGACTGCCGTTAAGGGGGGACCCTGGTGAAACTTTCAAGTAGGCTTTAAAATAATCCCAGAAAGTTGAAACTTTGCTTGATTATTAGGTTCATTATGGTGAGTTCATAAAACAAAATTCAATCCAAAATGTTGAATGTTCTCTGAGAAAAGTGGCTTTTTAGTGTTTTTTAGAGCGTTGGGGAAAAATCTTCCTGCGTCTTTCATTGGAACGGAAAGTCTTGAAAATTTTTTTGGGTCATCCTTAAGATGTATAGAAGAGATTTTAGTGACGGAATTTTCAATTTCAACTTCTGTCCTGAGATATCGATTTTCAAATTTTAACATTAAAAAAAAAAGTGAATTTTTTGCCTTTTTTTGAAACTTTTAGGTGTGTGTTAAAAAAAGTAGGGCTGATATCAAGATTCCGTCACTAAAATTTGTCGACAAGTCATCAATGAATAGAGTCCATGCAAGACGACTCATGTAGGTGTCAACCAGGAACGCAGGAAGTCTTTCTACGACAAAATTTTTTGTCGACTGAGCAAAGCTGTGAAGTGGAGCGTATAAGCCAACGACAACTGATCTCAATGTTATTTCTTTCCAAATGATAAAGGAACTACCCACATAGTTTAAAGGTGTTCAACCTGTCGAATTTGAAACCTTCGATGCACATTTTTATCTATGAACTTCAAAAATACTATTTTTGGCAGTTTTGGCCATTTTTTCACCAGGGTCCCCCCTTAAAAACGCTAAATAAAGCCTTAAAGCGTTTAAAATTGTGAAATTTATGAGTGAAGCAAGGTGTACTCACCCGTACTCATGTGTACACCAGAACGCCGAGTGATTCACCCCTCGATTGTACCACACGTGCTATTTTCATGGAGTTTGGAATCTCAGAGGAAAGCTCCATTCGAAGTAGGAGACACTTGGCTGAGGAATCACCAAGAAGTGAACCAAACTTAGTTTCTTCTATCAACGCGAACTGCGCGAATCCTCCGGGAGCGAGAACTGACTGACCCGGCTCAGAACCCCAAATATGAATGTCTTTGTTTGGGACTTTGTGGGCATGGAGAATTTTTCACATCAAAATGTTCCCATTATATGCCGCTTGAATGAGACAAAATGACCCCTTTCGAATAATGGCGTTTCGACGGAGTCCATGCGTTGTTCCGTTAGGCCGCAGTGAGACTTCAAAGTTAAAAAGTCGCTCATTTTGACGCGAAGCACATAACGTCATTATGGAAGTGAATTACTGAAGGTAGCGCAAAACACAAAAGGGGTTATCTTGTTCCGTTAACTCAGTCTAGGTGTACACACGGACTCAAAAGAAAGAAGCTTTTATTCACACAACTATTGCGCAAACATTAAACAATAAACAAAACAGTCAGTCACAGTTTCATATCAATAATGATGTTCTTTTAAGTGTGTGAGTAGCGCGAGGGTTTGGTAATACCAACGAACCAAGAATGCAGCACACGACATGAAATGTATGTAAAAGACAAAAGGTAAACAAAGATTCGTAAATTACGCACACATTTCAGCAAGAAACCGTGGCGGGGGTTTGACAAAACATCCTTCCAATATTCCGGTACAAATCAGAAACGTCACACCTTCATCCACTGAAGCCCTGTAGACACAGGTTTGTGAATTTCCATGAGTCCACATTTCTCAGTCTCGAGGTGGGAGAAAAATACGGCCTTGCCACCGACTTTCCAGAAATGGTCTGGGCAGCGAGGGCGGCAGTCCTCGGCGCAGAAGGTGCAGTCTTCTGTCTCTGGGAACAATTCTCGAAGCAGCTCGGAACAGCCACACATTTCGATGACCAAGTGGAGACGCGGGTTGCGCTTCAGAACGCCCGTCACCGCACTGGAGTGGAACCACTCGTGGCTGCAGTCTTCCAGCGAGTACACCTGGAATGATGGCGTATACATCGACTGTTAAAAACTGTTGGGGAAAAGTGTTAATGTGTGACAACAAAGGTACAGTTAAAAATGTGATAAATGGCCGTACTAAAACAGAGGTCCTGCTTCACACGTTTCGTCCTGTTTCAAAAAAGGGAGCGAAAGAAGACTTTTTAAAGTCCTGCTTTAGTCCTGGAAAAGTCCCGATCCAAGCCCGTTTCCCGAGTCGGTAATTTTACGTAACTTCTAAACTTAACTTAAAGAAATACACCAGATAGGATAAATTCATTGTCGTTTCCGAAGTTGTCGGCTGTGTGCACACAGCATCGGAGAAAAGGCAGAAAATGAAGCTTCCATTTTAGTACGGGTGTACAACGAGGATTGTAGAAAGAACGAGGATTGTAGAAAGAACAAGAATTGTACGAGGATTGTAGAAAGAACAAGAATTGTACCAAGTACCAGGTCTGGACTGCACTACAAACCTAACTCTCTACTAAGTACACACTTAAAAATGCATGCTTGCAAGTACACACTTACAAACGCAAGCTTGACGCATGGAGTTATACGGCGTCGAGCATGCGTATGTAATAATTGTGTACTTGCAAGCATGCATTTGTAAGTGTGTACTTGGCCAAGCATGCGTTTGTAAGTGTGTACTTGCAAGCATGCATTTGTATGTGTGTACTTAGTAGACAGTTAGGTTTGTAGCGTGGACTTCACCCATCTTGCCGGTGCCGGTTGCATTGTCACACGCGAGGGGGAAATCACTCGCGTAATAGTCGGGTCACCGATTCCTTGTTTTGCGCGTAATAGTAATAGGGTATAGCCAAAATTTTCTGAATTTTTCGTTATTAGGTTCTGATTTACATGGGTTCATATGGAGCAGGTACGGAACGTTCCGTACTTTTCTCCGTCCCTCCGTACTATGTTTTTCTGTACCATTTCCGTACAAAAGTACGGAATTTTTTACAGTGTACTTGCGTAAATACTAACAAAATGGTGGCAGAAAGTCAGCAACGTGCTGATAGTGTGTGCTCTATCCGAACCCCTCACCTTCAGCTTGACGAGTTCCGGCAGCGCCTCGGGACTGATGGCGTCCAGGAAGGCGTCCGCGGGCGCGGCCACGAGGCTGAGGTGCCTGAGGCTGGTGAGGCGGTCCAGGACGGCGGCCAGGGGTCGCAGCTCGAGCGGCGGGAAGTCCTTCGCGCAGAGGCGATCCTCGTCGTTGGAGCAGAAGTCCAGGGCGAGGCAGCGCAGCGTGGAGGGCCTGGGGGTGGCGCTCTCCCCGGCCACGGACTGCAGCAGGGCGGCGTGCTCGGGCGCGTCCCCGTAAGCGTAGAACTGCAGCTTGAGGCGCGTGAGCTTCGTCGAGGTGGCCACTCGCAGGTACGCGCTCACGGCAGCGCGGCGACTGGCACCCTGGGGGGACTGCCAACAGGCATGTTGCACACTCTAAATGTTGTACAGTGAAGATTCTCCATATTATGGTGAAAGTGTTCCATATTATGGTGGTGCAGATGACTTCGTAACATACCATTTGGAATTCACTGTACCTTATAGATATTTTGACGAATTTCGTTGGTATTATGGAGAAATCTCCACCATAATATTATGTTGGTGCAACCTTTCACCGTAAGACACTTACAATGCACTAAACTGCGCACACTTGTTGAAAAAAAATGTGCGATTTCGAACTTTGTCTCACGCAAATTTTTGACATGTGAACCCTTTCGTACAAATTTGTACGCGAAATTTCACAAACTCGTGTGAAACTGCAACGTAGCTCTGAAATTTTGAGTGTGCGTACGAAAAGCACGGCACGAGAGCTATGTTACAGTGAAATGGGCACGTGAGAGCAGTGTGACTTATTTCTTAAATTCAGTAAGGTTTTCCGTGAGTTTACAAAGAATGTCCGTTTTCATGCGGAAGTTCGGAAGTTCCATCGGCAACAGTTCTTCCGGAGGTACCTTCGTAACTGTCGGAAATTTAATTCTACAGTGAACTTACGTCGTCCTTAAAGCAGTGCAGATGCAGTGACGTCAGGCTTGGGCAGACCTTGAGAGCCATCATGTTGTCGAGCAAGGGGCAGGCCAACTTGCGAAGCCTGCAATCGGAAAAGGTAATAGAGTGCACTCATCGGAAACTTTAGTCTGGTTTACGTTCTAAACACTGGGTACACACAGGCATCCCATTTGCGTAAGCCTGCACTCTAAACGTCTTACGAAGAAATTTTCCATAATACGAGGGAAATGGCGCAAGCATAATACGAAGGTGGTTTTTCTTCGTATTACGAAGGTTTTTCTTTGTATCTTACAATGAAAAAGCTAACATGATTCGTATTACGAAGGAATATTGCTTCGTATTATGCTCGCGCCGAATTCACTGTAATATACGAATAACATAGGTCAAATTTCATTGTAAGGCATTTAGAGTGTGATTCTTTGAGCACCCCCCCCCCCCCAAAAAAAAAAAAGAAACTAAAAAAACTTACAAAGTAACATAGTGTGTAATAGAGCACATGTAAGTGTGGACCAGGTCTAAAGAAAGGTGGGGCTCATTGGGACGGATTTTTTCTTGGCGCTCTACGTCAGAGGGCTTTCGAGCTATAATGGTCGGGGCAGGCCTAAATTGTGCATTGACATCTAGCCCACTGTAAAAAATTTCGAGGGTAAATTTACAAATCTGGACCGCGCAACGCTTGTCCTAAGTCCATGGATTGGCGAATTCACGCATCTCATTAGAGGGTAAAAGTAACCCTACATGACTGGGGAAAAAATGCTAAACTGTGTAAGAGCAAATTCGCGCATACATGACTTGAAAATGTGACTTTGCCGATCCACGGGGGTAAATTTGTCCTTTTGATGTGTAAATTATGTTTTCTCGATCCACGGGGGTAAATTTGTCCTTTTGGTGTGAAAAATATGTTAGGTGGGTCCGCGGGGGGCAAAATTGAAATTTTACACGATCACGAGGCCAAGGGTATGCATGAGAGTGATGGGAGAGAACAACTGTACCTCAGAGTACATCCCACGTGATGAAATCCACTTGGTCTGAAGTGATGGGCCCGCGTCTCGAACCATGATCCTCTTGCTCCGGACTCCGCACCGCATCTCATTGCGCCGCGACGCTTGCCTGCGAAGGTCGGGAGAGGCGCGGTACTAGACCGGCCCGCCGCCAGCCTATCCAACCTGGTCCGCGCGTGCCCCCTTGGATCGAGGAAGATGTTTCACTCATCCAAACGCAGAAATTCACCGCGTCCACACGAGCGTAAATTTACCCCCCTGGATCGAGAAAGATATTTCACACATCCAAACGCAGATATTCACCGCGTCCACGCGTGCGTAAATTTACCCCCTTGGATCGAGGAAGATGTTTCGCACATCCAAACGCAGATATTCACAGCGTAATGGAATGAGTGATTTTACTATCATGAACGTGAATAAGAACTTACCTATCCACAGAGTAAATTTACTTATTCAATGGCAATGCAAATTTCCCGGATGGACACGTAAACACTTTGTCTCCATACATGTATCGGCGGAAGCGTATACCCTGACCACGAGGAGAAATTTACTCCGGAATGGGAAGACAAATTTACCACTGATTTTTTACAGTGAGCTATCATTGAAGCATTCATACTTATTCCGACACGTTTTTAGACAGGAGAGATATTTTCCGTGGAGTCTGCACTTGTCCCAATGTGGACAGTACCGGGGCAGATTGGGACAGATCCGGGGCACATTGGGACAGCAATGAAAAAAAAAACTGGATCTAAGTCGTGCATTTATTTTTTCGGACCGCTAAGTTGTAGAAAACGTTATGCTGAATACAATGACAGCAGACTCGGATCTCTGGTTCCAAGCGTTCGGAAGATAGGCTGCTTAAAATGGAATAGTACTATTTTTCGTGTTTTTTCGCCCTCTCTACTCGAGAAAACTCTGAAGTAATGACTTTAGAGACCACACGCATAAGATAACTTTTATTGGTTTGGACGAGACAGGACAATATATGTACGATTCGTGTATTTTTGGTATCCACATGGCCCAGTAGCCTCACCCTGTCCCAATGTGAACTGAGCCATTTTAAAACGTCAACTCGGTCTGTGGCCCTTGACCCCAAGACCAAGCTGCGCGCGTTGACCCTTTTTGACGTCCATTGAACCAGGGAACACATTCCTAACCTCGGTACGATCATCCGACGTGCATTTTAGACGCTAAAAAGAAAACAAAATTCAAAAATCGTGCTTCTTTTTCATCGTTTTTCGTGGAATCGAACTTCCAACCCACGTTTCTCATTCAGAAAGCGCCCAGTTCTGTCCCCTAGTTGTGAAAACAGTAAACCAAATAACGCTCTATTATGGTCAATTTTCCGGAGAACCTGACATAACCGGAAGTTGGAAATATTGAAGGTGTCCCAATGTACCCGGTATCCCACTGTACCCCACCTTCCCTTACACTATTGCACTTGCGCACGGCTTACCAACCTCGTTTTTCCCACATTTGCAAGTGTGTCAGGTCAGTCAGATGAGTATCATGTGAGTACACTCTAAATGTCTTACAATGAAATTTGATCTATGTTATTCGTATGTTACAGTGAATTCGGCGCAAGCATAATACGAAGCAATATTCCTTCGTAATACGAAGAAAAATCACCTTCGTATTATGCTTGCGCCATTTCCTTCGTAATATGGGAAATTTCTTCGTAGACATTTAGAGTGTACACCGTTCTTACCTGAGGGCATTAGATACCAAAGCAGCGAGTTCTGGATGGTGGCTTCTCGTCTCAATCTTCTCCAGTGTGGCCAAGTGGTCCGCCAAGAAGGGGAGCTGATGCCGCCCCACCGAAGCATCCAAGAAGTTGAACTTGAAGTGAATGAGACACGGCTCCACTGCGCCACGGTCGAGGACGGCTGTCTTCGGCAGCGCTGGAATTGATGAAGGCAGCACACCATCCAGCTCCAGCTTCACTAAACCTGCAACACAAAGACGTAGAATCAGGCACTGTGAAATGACAAAACCGCGGATGACATTTTCATCACTTGAAAATTATGACAGTTTATTATAAATTATAGACATTTTCACAAGACTCCTTAACTTGGTGCATGGACCTGACAACTATGTCCGCAGCAAACTTTATGACATTCTTGAAATAAAACACTGTTAAAAAAATTCTTAAATTTAATACATAATGACATCTTAATTTTAATAACCTTTTGAAAGGATATAAAAAACTCATAAAGGTTTGTGAATTTTAGAAAAATTTTTACATTTACCAAAACATTTCTGACAAGTAATAAAAATTTTGGTAAGTTTCAAAAACTTTATTAAAATTAAAAAACAGGTTCATTAAATTTGAGACTGTTTACCAAATGCAATAATTTGTTTCTTAAAATTCAAAATTACCATGACTTTTCATATTTGATTCTCATCCTGCCAGTTAAAATTGTGATCATTGGACGCTTCACTACCAGTGTACGTAAAGAACAAATTTGGATGATCTTGGTCATGTGAAGTCGTGTTTGGAGGCCCTGGGATGAGCGCTTCCACTGCCTAGCGGAGTCTCCGCCGAGAGGCTTGGAGTCATCCACATCCTAGAGCCCGCCTCGCAGAGCTCACTCGTGGCGCAGTTGGTAGCGTCGCGGTGCGGTAATCCGGAATTCCGGGTTCGAGACCGAGTTTGAACCACGCTTCCAAGCGATTTCGGCAGTGAAATCGACTACTACCATACAATGAATAACTCATTACGTACATAAGGCGTTCAATTTTTACCTGCTCTATATTAAATTCTTCTTAAATGCAAAAACAACTTTTAAGAAACAGATTATTACTTTTCAAATTTGATTCTTACTTTTAAGAAGAAAAAGTTTATTACTTTTACTAGCAAAAAGTCTTTGTAAACTGCTTCATAAAAAAGTTTCTTAAAATTAAGATGGATTTTTTTAACAGTGAAAGTAAGCTTCGGTATTATAATCAAGTCACGACCAAAATTTTTACAGTGCACAAAAAAAGTGAAAACTAACTCAATGTAAGATACAGTAAGGGAAGGTCTACCACCTGTTTAGTCCCAACCAAGTTAGCTAACTCAAATTCATAAATAAACCCTTCCAAATCCTTCAGTGTTTTCACTGAACACGCCCGCATCGCTGCTTGGTTACAAAAATGCGACAAGACATTTTCGTACGACGTTTTCAGACAGTTCTTACTTTCTTGGGCAGAGGCTTTGCAGACTGTCGTGGAATAACCACCAACGGCCCGTGTCGAGAGGGTAAACAAACAAGTACCTAATACGCTGTACAAATCTGAACGTAATGCCATTGGCACTCTTAATGTCTTACGAAGAAATTTCCCATAAAACGAAGGAAATGGCGCAAGCATAATATGAAGGTGGCTTTTCTTCGTATTACGAAGGTTTTTCTTTGTATCTTACAATGAAAAAGCTAAAAAGATTCGTATTACGAAGGAATATTGCTTCGTATTATGCTTGCGCCGAATTAACTGTCACATACGAATAACATAGGTCAAATTTCATTGTAAGACATTTAGAGGGGGGGGAATATGACAAAATTGTAACATTACAATGCCATAATACACGTTCAATACACGGTAATGCAGGGTAAGACCAAGTGGTACAGGGTTCATCGAAGTGTAACCCATGGGTGTACTCGATCTGTGTCCTCACCTTTCACAGCTTGCACTTCCTGCAGGAGGGCGGGGATACAGCCGCTATCGCGTGTGCCGCGCAGTTGAAGGTAGATTTTCACCTGACGTAGTCGGCCCAACGCCGCCTGTCTGTAAGGAGAATACACTCTAAATATGGAGTGCCCAGAAACTGGGCGCCTTTGTCACCCGCCCCACTTTTTAGGGTGCCAAATGTCGCCCAGTTTCTGGGCACCTTTGTCGCACAGTCTCGGGGTGCACAAAGGGAAGGCGCAAAATTCTAAATACCCGACGAAGCGTTAGGTTTGGGGCAGGCCTTACCTGCGGACTGCGAGGGTGCACACAACCAGCATTGGTGTGTCCAAAATCTCCAGAGCCAGCTCGGCTGCTGCGCATTGCGTGTCCGCGGCCAGCAGCGCACTGTGGACCAGATTCGCTCGGCAAGAGGATGTCATATTGACGTAGCTGCCGATTGTTAGGCGGCGAACACAAGGGGCGAGGCGGAGAGCGGCCCAGTGCAACTGCGTGGCGTCACTGTAACGGAAAGAAGATGCTCACACTCTGAAAACATCATAAAGTACATACTAAATACGCGTAACTTGCACTATTTTACTCATGCGTGGAATCTGCAGAATATTGAGCCTAAAATTGCGCCCGTTAATGCACGCACATTATTAAGCAAAACGTTAAGGGGGTTTAAAATCATGCAGCACCACACACAAAATTGCAAATTAACATTTAGCGCGTATTTGAGCCTTACGTAGTAAAGTTACTCGAAATTACAAAGTATGTTGAACATACGTACGCTAACAAAGAAAAAAAAACTCGTACTTTGCGAACAGTTTCTTCGTGTCGGAAACTAGATAGTTTGTACCTTAGAGATGCTCAAAATACTTCGGAAGGCCTAAGCGTGCAGATCATCTATTTATCGCTTGCCATGGAAAATAACTTTGGTGTACAGTGAAAAAATCCAGTAATTCCACAAGAATTTATTATGAATTTAAATGAACCACTGCTGAATTTCCTGGAGTTTCCTCTCAATTTATTTCCTCTAAACATTCCTCTAAATTTTGACTAAATTTCACGAATTTTGAAGAAATTTCATTTCAAGATTATCCATCAATTTCAATGTAATATTGTTTTGTCAGTCTCCCCTTGATTGACAGGACAACCATTGCGATGGGTCCTATGAACAAAGACCGCTATGCTTTGCGTCGGTTGAACAAAGACCGCCATGCTTTGCATCCGTTGAACAAAGACCGCCATGCTTTTGGCCGCTTCTCCCTTTCCCATTAGAAACGCGATTTTCAATTGAGGTAATGAGATCGCGGACTGGAATTTGAAATTTTCGGATTCTCTTATGTTTTATGCACAAAATGAACACACTATCATCTCACATTTGTTCGGACTACTATGAAACTTAGTAAGATGAAATGAGAGGGCGATCTAACCTCAAATGCATATCGGTCTTTGTTCAACCGATGCAAAGCATAGCGGTCTTTGTTCATAGGACCCATCGCAAACAAGGCTTACGCGACGCCGCGACGCACTCTGCTACAAAAAGGCCAGAAGACTTCGCCCTTACCGGCGTTAGAATGAATTGCCTTTGGAAGGGCAGTCAAATCGTGCCTTGAAGTCCTACACAACTTTTACGGCCCTTCCAAGGGCATAAACCGAATCACGCCGTTCAAGGGGCGTGAATAGTTTTCGCCCAGTGTATATTGCGTTATTTTTGTGCCTCTATCTTACCAGCAGCGCTTTTGTCTTGCCGCGCGGAGCGGAGACCTCGCGGTTCTCCGGGAAGAAGTAAGATTAATTTTAACAGTGTCCTCCTGTAGGTCAAACTCACCGCGTGGACAAGCGTCGCCACAAGTGTGGGTGTAGCGCCAGTTTCCTCCATCGGCGACACACCGCGCGGCACCCGAGCAGTGCGACGACGGGCAGGTAGCTGAAGACCTGCATCAGTTCGTCGTCCGGCAGCGTGTCCATGGTCAACGACTCCATCTGCAAAGCCAAACGGTTAAGGTAGTTTAGGCGTTAAGAGCATTGTCATGAGAAATTGCTGAAATTTTTCCTATGAATTCTTTGAAGCTTTCTTAGCAAAAGATGTCCTACAAAAAATTTTGGTTCATGGACTAATTTTTGAGCAAATCATACTTAAAGTTCGCGTTTTTGCATGGCGCCTTACGGGCGATCGTGGCTGCAACCCTCAAAGCAGGTTGTACGCGAAACGAAACGCGTCAAAATGTCGGACCGTCCCCCTTGCAGCGTAAACAACTCGAGGGAAAATCGAGGTACAACGAGGTTTTTGAAAAGTAAAAGGAGGATCGAAGAAGCAACGAGACCGAGACCTGAACTCTGATGCACTCGTACTAGTAGCATTTTGGAGGTTGTTTTAGAAAGTGCTGTTCACTTCAGGCTCGGGTGATTCTAAGGATCAAACGTTGGTCACAATTTTCGAAGAGCGAGCTGCGACGGCACGCTGGAAACACTACCACAATTTTGGAAGTTAGATACAAAACATTTGCGCTGCTGGAAATCTTTTCCTGCAGCGCATTATTTCATGTACACGCGGAACCGTTTTTTTAGGGGTTCCCAAGAACCCCTATTGTCCGAGGTCCGTGGATTCTTCCCCCCCCCTCTCCGATTTTCAAATAAACAACTCTAAACTATTTCAACCATGAAAAAAAACGAAAATTCCAATTTTTTTCGAAAATTCATCGGGGAAAATTTTTCCGTAAACGCGAAAAACAAAAATTTGCAACAATCGAAAACGAGAACCGTTAATGATATAAAAAAATGGTTCAAATAAAAAATGTGCCACTCCTCAAAACTAAACCTCCTGGCTCATCAAAGTAACAAGAAATCATATATGTTCTGAGCAAATGGTCAAAACATGAAAAAAAATCTCCATGGCAACGGCATGGTCCCATCGTACCACCTGTCAAAATTTAAAGTCGCCCATTTAAAAAATCTAAACGCCGTGAAATTCGAAAATGCTAATGCTAACACATTGCACGGTGTCTCAACGTTGGAACATCTTTAAAGTCTGTCACTACTAAAAAGTTCGTAGCAGAAACGACACATCAAATTAATTTTCGTGGGTTGGCACCAATATGCTTGCCGTCTGCGCCCTTTCGAAAATCGCGAGGCTGAAAGAACGAACAGGCGCCCATTGAAACTCCCCCCTCCATTGGCTGGGTTGGATTGTTTGGCATGCTCTCAAAGGCTGCGGTTGTCTTGTCATGTTTTCCTCGATTTTCAACCAGTTATGGAAACGGGAACACCGTGCAATGCGATTAGCATTGGAATTTTTTTACGTGTACGGCCTAAAGAGGCCGGTTCCTGGTCGGCCGGGGCCGAGGATTCTTTTGTCGGCGGTTGTAAGCCAGGCCGCGTCATGGCGGAACAGGCTTCGCGATGCGACACCGGTTTGGGTTGTGCGTCCCTTGGTTGGCGCCTGTCTTTGACGGGTGCACTGAAAAAGTTTGTTACCTTTCAATGACAAAATCGTGGAAGACATTTTCGCCACTTGCAAATGATGACAATGTCATCACAAACTAAACTGGTGACGATGTTATCACTTTTTTCATCAAAGCTCCTGCACCTACTACGTGGGCGTGCCAAACGAGTCATCGAATGTTAGGGTGACATCCTACAAAGGAAAATTAGCCCCGAAATTGTCAACGAAGGTTTCAAAGTTTGTGTTGGAGCATTGAAACCAAGCACTCTACCAACCCCGAATTGGATAGAGCCCTATTTTGAGAGTTTGAGACCTCACTCCAAACCCGCGTCGCCAACTGCAAACAAGTCATTGCGTGACCATTTGGTAACAAAATTGCAACCAGCCTATGATTAAGTTGTGCACGAAAAATTTCCCTGATGGTTGTTCGTAAGCATTTAGCGTCTGGCGTGAAAACCGCAGAATACGCTTCTATTTCAGTATCTTCAATTGAACGGTTCAACCGAGGAGTCATTTTTCCGTTGCGTCTCAATGCGACCTTCTTCTCCTCTCACAGGTAAGACCATCACTCAAATTACTTTGCATACCCTTAAATGGTGTCCTTTTTCAGTGCAGGGTACGAATGATCACACTTGAAATGTCCACACGTGAGTCCAGTGAGCTTTCTTCAACCACATCACAGCAGTACACGCGGCCTCATGATGAACCCACGTTACAAAATCCTCAGCCAACGAAGCCCAGCTCCAGATTTAGCGCGGTTGCCGTCGGGGCGGGTTGAGGGTTTAGAAGCCAAAACACCGCGCAACAGCATCGGTTTGGCGGATTTTCACGGTCACTAGTCTATTTCGCGTGTATTTTCGGTCAACAGTATCACTTTTGAGGGTCGGCTTCCGAAAAAGTCCGGACACTCTTGAGCTGAGAGTGCCAACGAACTGAACCGTGAATGTTACGCCCGGCGATACCACGGTGGGGACTCGCCACGGCGTCCTTATCCGAACTCGCTCCGCGAACTGTTTCCGACGGCTGCGCCGGCCGGCGCGGCACTGGGCTTTTGGGGCACCCGGCAAGGCGGCCGGTCCGAGCGCGCCCCGTCTGGACTGGACAGGTTTGGCGAAGTGGGAGGAAAAGGAAGCGGTCACCTTGCCGATTCCCTCGCTACCTCCCTACCCCGGACGCACCGCGCACCCACCGCTGTCGCTGAAGCTCAAAGGCGACAGCTACCACAAAGCGCCCGGCAGGCAGGCAACACTTTAGACACTGAACGCAGAGGGATCGCATCACCACCCGGCGCCCAACAGCGGCGGCGCTCCCTCCAGGCGAGAGCCCCCCTCACGCCGTGCCGGCCAGACGGCCACGAGCCACGCTGACTTCTTTGAGTCATCGACCACGCCACGCTAGGTAGTTGGTGTCACTTCAAATACAGCAGACTGACTTCTCGCCACACTGCAAATCGAAAAGCGTACATATGCTCTACCTGGAGCATGCCTGCATGCACGCTCATCAAGCGAGCACATGCCTGCCAAGCATGGATTATAGTCCATAAACGCCATGCACTGGTAGCCAAGGAATGTGACGTCACGTTTGTTTTCACGTGAAAACGGCGATGTTAGTTTAAGCGTGACAAACGGTGAAAATTTACATTCGAACGAATGTGACGTACCGCACCGCTTTGTCACATTAGTTCGGGTGTGACACGCAATCAGCTGTCGAACTGTCACATTAAAACGAATGTGACAGTACATGGATGTCACATTCGTTTGGATGTGACACGACATGTGTACTTGGGTACCATGTGTCACATTCGTTTTAATGTAATGTGAAAGTTCGACAGCTGATTGCGTGTCACACCCGAAGTAATGTGACAAAGCGGTACGGTGTGTCACATTCGTTTGACTTTAAATATTCGCCGTTTGTCGCGCTCAAACTATCGTCGCCGTTTTCACGTGACAACAAACGTGACGTCACATTCCTTGGCTACCAGTGTGTATACGCTTCATGATGAAGACAACTCACGAGACAACTCCCTTCCCTATCCTATCCACAAGATGTATGCGTCAGTTAGCGTGTAAACACTGTATTCTAAGTGTAATAATGAACTGGTTTAAAAAGCAATTACATTTTTATTGCATTGCTGGCGCCATGACAAAGTTATTCCATTATAAGTGCAATAATGATTGCATTGCATCAGCGCATTTATCGCTATAGAAAATAGCTTTCTTTGTATTACAACAAGCAGTTATTTGTAGGAATTTATTTGCGCAGGGTCAAACTTTTTTGGTAATTGTCTTCTGGTGGGCTGAGGGATTTTATCGTGAAAAAAGATTCCTCTCCAGTTCCATTCCCCCCCCTTCTCCAACTTCCATGCTCTGGGGCAAAACGGACTTCGAGCCACAGGAAGAGCTCGGGTGAGCACGCGACGCGATACGGCTCTGCGTAACAAAACAACCAAAAAAAATGCAGTCAAAAGTATTTCATTGCAGTGCTTTAAAACTTGTTGACAACTTGTTGTCACGCCATATCCCAGCGTGCGTTACTGTGCAGCCTCGTTTCCCGAGCACTGCTCCAGTGTTTCATCGCTTGCCCTCTCTAACACCTCGATGGGACGGTCCCATAAGTGCGTGACCACACGAGGAAGCCACCGTTTGAAATCAGACAGCATCATTTTGGTCGCCTCGTTGCTCTCGTTGTCAGCTTGTGAATACGCTTTGACCTCGGACACTCAAACCGGCAAGGGCCAAAGGCGGGCGCCGCGATTTCTTCATGCTACCGCTCGCTGCGTTCCTGTTGGCCCCTGTCTTCCTATCCCTAGTCCAAAGCAAAACAATCCAATCCTTCGCAGTGAGTTTTTTTTTAGCACGAAGTAGCCTTATATAGTATATAGTCAACAGCGCAAAACAAACGGGGACACTGTGGCAAAAAGCTACGGAAAATTCTGTAAACAGCTTGTGGTAATTCTCCGTAGCCCCCTTATCAATATTCTCCGTAGGCTCTTACAGTATTTTCCGTAGGACCGCACAGTATTCTCCGTAGGACCTTACAGTGATCTCCGTAGGACTATACAGTCTTCCAGGTCCTACGGAGAAGACTGTGCGGACTTACAGAGAAGACTGTGCGGACTTACAGAGAATACTGTACGGCCCTACGGAGAATATTGATAAGAGGGCTACGGAGAATCCTGGCAAAAAAATTAACAGAATTTTCCGTACCTTTTTGCCACAGTGGAGGGGGGAGCCGAGACACTGTACCTATAGAGTGTAAGGCGATGAAGGCTAATGCCGATTCGAAGACCCTTTTTCAGAACAGCCGACGCTTTTGGAGTTATCGGTACAAAAGTGAAAAGCAGCGCCGGTACTGGTCAGTGACTAGGCTCGGCTTCCCCCTCTCCGTTTGTTTTGTGCTGATAAGTCGACCTTTGCCATAGTAACAGCAATTTCAGATCCAAATTTCTCAAAATTGGTCAAGCACTTTTTAATCACCTCAGCACTGAAATCACGGTACAAAGTTCTACTAAACTGTCAAGTCTTATCAAAATCGTATAGAAAATTTCCAAAATGCATAGAGGGCCACATTGGGGAGAAAAATGCTTCCCGGGGGAAACCAACGCTACTTCGTGCCTAAAAAACAGATTTGAGACGGATTCAAGGGAGTCCCAACCAAGTGTTTTTCCTTTTTTTTCTGGAGCTTTTGATGCCTTTCAGAGAGTGCTTGCTGGAAAGTTGCTTGATACCGCATTTCCTTCTCATTTGTGCTTTCCAGGGTCCGTACATCGCATTCAGCCATCTATACAACCCATGTCCATCTCAAGAAACGTTCTTGATACAGGCCAAAATAAGTCACTTCAACCCCAGCAGGCCTTACGACTTGCAAACTGTTTTCGCAAATATGTCATTGAAAGAGGATTTTTCTGACGGATATTGGGTAAAGTGTGCAATGTAGAGCAAATTTGAAGATTAAAGGCATTCTTCCAAGCAAGTGAAAGCGACTTTTGGCTATGTTTTCAAAAATTGTATTGCGCATTCTATTTGTCTTCAATTTTTGAATTCATTTTTATTCAAATGGCTATTTCTATTGCCAATCGTGGGAGGGTCTGCAAGCATCGCACTCCAACCTAAGTAACAGGGCAAGGTAGCACCCTTTCTGTGATGAACCTTGAAAACCGTTGAGAAACTACTAGCTTAGCCCTTCTGCAGAGCGTGAGGAGGAAATCTTACCGTCAACGGGGGGTCATTTGGGACAGTTTTGCACGTTTCGCCCCGTCCCCGCATTTTCATGCTTGTCTGGTACATTTGCCTTGAGTACACTGAGAATGAATGGGTCGCCACCATCACCATTTAAATGGGTGATGCAACTTCGCTGCCTAATTTTGGGTGACGAAAGATTCATCCCTCGAAATTTGGTGACAGGCGTTAGGTTGCCCAAATTTGGGTAACGTCGGCGACGCCGTGAGGTCCCCGATGACGTCCTACCGGGATGATATCATATTGACGGATCTAATCTGGTATGATGGTGTCTGGTTGGAATTATATCTGGTGGGTGGTAATGCATATCTGGTGAGATTATTGGCGAGCGATAGCGAGCCCTTGCCGTGTTTGGGCGCTCCGAAAAGTGACTGGTCGTGCGTCTGTCTGTCTGTCTGTAGCGTACACGCTCACGTTTCTCAGCAACTACAACACTAATAGTTACCAAATTTTGCACCGAACATCCCCTAAAGGTCCCACAGGGGGAGTTTATTTTATATTCACGATTACTACCGTTTGAAATATTCAAAACATCTTTTGAATTAGGTTCTTAGCGTGGTTAGGTTGGCAGCATATATAGCAATTTTTCATACTTGCGGCCGCGGCTCTCAAATAGGGGCTGGCAAAACATTGGCAAATAAAACAAAATAGAGAGGAGAAGGGCTTAGAAGTGAGTTCGGTCTTAGTTTTTCGATATTCTAGAATGATTGAAACCCCTCCGGAGTGTCAACACAGTGAAATACGGAAAATGAAAGTGACAATTTTTACGCGTTTCGTCCGTCCGCCCCCTCCCCCCCCCCGCCACAGGGGAAAAGTTTTAGTCAGTGGAGTGTGTTTTATCGTTTGATAATTGCAAGAATGATTTTGGGCTTTTTTAAATTTTGAGAGTGTATTTCCATTTTTATTCTCAGACATTATACTTTTTAGTTGTTTGCTTTGCTCAATAACAGTTAGAAAATAGATCAATGCAATCTAAAAGTACAAACCAGACACTAATCTTGCCAAAATAAATAGTCTTTGCTGACTCTTGGCACTGACTCTGGGGAAAGGCTTCATTGCAATGCTGTAAGTTTTCTATAGTACTAACCTTAAAGATAACTATATGGTGAGTGAGAGTAGCGCATACATGGTTTGACATTGACATCTGATTCAATGAGACGATTCAGTGACTTGGTCATATGATTTCATGAGACGATTTTTTAACTTCATCATACATTGTCTGCGACAACTGGTAATTTGTGTCAGTCATGGTTTGAGTTGGCTGTCTTTTTAATTTTTTCAGAATGTTAGGTAAATACTTATGCCATACTGTTTTAAAGATTTAAAAATCACATCATGACTATCATTATGAATAAGATTAACTTGCGTTTAGCAATAAGTGGGCTTGACATTGAATTTAATGGAACGATTCATTGGATCTGACAGAAGGTTTTTCCGTAAAGTAGTTGCAATCAGCCTGCCTGTAAATGTGTCTTTTTTAATGAATTGAGATAAATCAATGAAATTTCATCCACTAGTTTAAAAAAAAAGGGAGATAAAAGGCTTTTTAGGTATTACTTATAACATTGTGTATTCATAAGTTCAATAACAAGGAGATATCGAATGGTAATTGAAGCATTTGTGAATCGTATTAAGTAATTCAATGCTGGCTGTTGAATGTTACTCGACTGAGTAACAGTGTTAGGGTTCATGTTACGACACAATGAACAGGAAACACACTTAGAAATTGCGAAAATAACTTCCAATTTTATCCCAGACCATTACTTTTCCCAAAATTTACCAATTTCTGAACAAAATTTTTAAGTCGAGTTCTACATAGTTTCCTGCGGTTTTGGGTGTGCTGATCACGAAAATGACTTCCAATTTTATCCCAGACCTTTACTTTTCCAAATATTTACCAATTTCGGACCAAAATTTTTGAGTCGAGTTATACATAGTTTCCTGCAGTTTTGGTGTGCTGATCACGAAAATGACTTCCAATTTCATCTCAGACCTTTACTTTTCCAATATTTGCCAATTTTGGACCAAATTTTTGAGTCGAGTTATACATAGTTTCCTGCAGTTTTTGCTGTGCTGATCACGAAAATGACTTCCAATTTTATCTCAGACCTTTACTTTTCCAAATATTTGCCAATTTTGGACCAAAATTTTTTAGTCGAGTTTTACATAGTTTCCTGCAGTTTTTGGTGTGCTGATCACGAAAATGATTTCCCAAATTTTCATCTCAGACCTTTACTTTTCCAAATATTTACCAATTTTGGACCAAAATTTTTGAGTCGAGTTTTACATAGTTTCCTGCAGTTTTTGGTGTGCTGATCACGAAAATGACTTCCAATTTCATCTCAGACCTTTACTTTTCCAAATATTTACCAATTTTGGACCAAAATTTTTGAGTCGAGTTTTACATAGTTTCCTGCAGTTTTTGGTGTGCTGATCACGAAAATGACTTCCAATTTCATCCCAGACCTTTCCTTTTCCTAAAATTTACCAATTTGTGACCAAAATTACAAAGTTGAGTTTCCCATTGTTTCCTGCAGTTTTCAGTAAGATAATCACGAAAATGACATGAATTCCGGCCTTTTCGTGACGGAAGACACTGTATTGGCCTTATTCTCCACATATTCTTCGCCATCTCCTATAAGAATGTGTTCAGACGCATCGCTCGCCTACTACGCGCCCAAACTAAACGGCGCGTACCCCTAGTCTAAAAGTTACGATATTATTTACGTAATGGTTTTACGAATTACAAGGTAGGTTTACGCCAGACCGCGTCTTGTCGTAACAGGCTTCACGATGTCAATCGTTGCACTCGGGTCAACTTTTCAGCGTTTGACATAAATTGTCAAAAACCCCATTTCCTTGTTTGCCGTTTCTTTAACTGTGACGTAATGCACCTTCTCTACCTCTTCACACGTACCCTGAAGCCTTGGGAATAAAACCCTGCCGCGGGTTTCACGCTAGAAACCCCCGTCGCTAGAGGGCAGCACCAACAAGGGCGATAGGGCAGACTGTCCCAAGTTACTCCCATTGACGGTGACGGTACGCCTTTTGCATTTAGATGAGAGGGATCAGTATGGTTGTGCTCCTGTACGCTTGCCTTAAAACTTTTCAGGCATCTGCTACGATGGCCGTGCGATCTAATAACCAATGGAAAGAAAACGCTATTGTGTTTAATTTTCCACGAAAGGGGTGTTCGGTGATTCGTGAGCACTTCCCTGACATGTATCGATTTTTCGCGGAGGCGACCGGGACGCCGGTAGCGGACAAGACGGCTCCTTGTGTTTTTCGTAAGGTAGGTGCCCAAATTTCCTCTTAGATACGTACAAGATACTGCATAAATTACTTGGGAAATCTTTTTGAGTAGTCTTCATTGGGTATAATTCTCATCAGTTAACGCATAAATAATTACTGCCGATTTACATGAAATCTCATAAGGTATAATTCATAATACATTTAACCGGTATTATTTAATAAATATTGGTGTAGCCACTGAAAATCTATCGGCGTGACTTCGTGCCGCTGCAGAGGCGTGAAAAATGTGTCACGTCAATAAACGGCATGCCACAAAAGTCACGCCAAAAATCGGCGTTACTCAAAAATTCACGCCAAATTTTGGTGTGAATTTCTTGTCATGCCGCTTTTTGGCATGACTTGTCTCTTAAAACGCGTTGTTATTCACGCCAAATGACGGCGTGACTCACATGTCACGCCGTTCATCGGCGTGAATTTTATGTCACGCCAATTTTTGGCGTGACTTTTTGTCACGCCATAATTTGGCTATGTGTCCGACCATTACGTTTTCAGTGGCGTCAGATATTAATCCTCTCAAGTATAATTCCCATCAGATATAATGTCATCAAGTATAATTCCTGATCCCTGATGAAACCAAAAGTAAAACTATTATACCTGTTGAGGATTATGAGACCAATTGTATCTATAGAACATTGTACCTGATGGGATCCTATACCTGATGTGGTTCCCCCAATTTTTTGTCAATAAGTACTAACAAATTTGCTTAAATTACTAGAGGTGCTACTAACTACATGCCAATACCACGTACTGAAAGTCATAATAGCGAGTCTGAGAGTGTAGGATTTCCTGAAATCGTATTTAATTCCTTTTCATATTCATATACGACCATAGTCCATTCTGATTAAGATCGAACTGGTTTCTTTTTATTCATCCTAGGGGGTTTTGATTTGGAATAAGATTTTGAAGCCACACGACGAGAACACGACCGTTCTGTCAAAGTGTCTTACTCCGGAAACAGTCCTAACAGTTGGCAGTAGCTTAGTAGCTTCATAGTGACTTTTTCGGTACTTTCCTTCCGGTCGTCTCCATTTTCTGCTGGGGAGAAGTCAGTACTTGTATGTTCCTTTCTGCAGGGAAACTACGTCATGACAGAGCCTCGTCCGGTGAACGCGACGTTTCCCAGCTTTCCGGTTCTGCCCTACGGACGCTACAAGTACCGGGGAACGTTGAGACGAACGAGCACCAGCCCCGTTCCCCTTGCGTGCCTTGAGATGGACTGCGAAATAATTCCGAAACCATGAGTTGCTTTGGCTATTACCTTGCCTCACATTTTAAAGTCAGGTGTGGGTGAAAATCCTTTTCTCCCCAAATGATTAAATAAAGAGAATTCAAACCTTTGCGGTTCCGACAGGCTCAAAAACCCTCAATAGCATCCAGATCGAGCAAGGAGTTCCAAATATAAAGGTATTTTTGAAAAATTTGGACGACTATGCCTGAGGTACGGTATTTTGCGCTACAGATTAAGGCGGAGAAGTCTAACCTGGCAATGCTAAGGCCTTTTCGGCTATTTTGCAAATTTTGAAAGTCAATGACTACTTTCCCATTCAACCCAATGACCGACACTTTTTGTTTGTCTTGCCGAGAAGAAGCCAGTGCCTCAAACTGATCAAGTTTGATTATTTAACGGATCGTCCTTGAAAATAAATCGACACTGAAAGTCTACCGGCGTGACCTCCGTGCCGCTGCAGGGGCGTGAATCAAGTGTCACGCCAAAAATGGCATGACAGAAAAGTCACGCCAAAACCCGGCGTGACTCAGAAATTCACACCAATTTTTGGTGTGACTCAAAAACTCGCCCCAATTTTTACGACATTTTTACGCTAAATTAGTCAAATTTAAAAAAAGGCAAATATCTCAGGTTCTATTTGAGCTAGTCTACTTTCCTGTTAGGGTTGATAGGTCCTAGTGGTACCTATTGAACCCACAAAGTGTGAACCGAATCCGTGACCCAATCTCAGATCTCGGTCCACCTTGGGGTGGAGTTACTCACGACTTTTCTCATAAAACGCGTTGTCATCCACGCCAAATGAGGACGTGACGTACACGGCATGCCGTTTATCGGCGTCAATTTCGTGTCTCGCCAATTTTTGGCCTGACTTTTTGTCACGCCACAATTTGGCCATGTGTTCGACCATAGCGTTTTCGGTGCACTCTTAAAAGCCTACGAAGCATTTGCTTCATAACTACAAAGAAAATGAAGGCATTTTAGAATTGCTTCGTATTATGAAGAGATGCTTCGTATTCCGAAGATTTTGCTGTGTTGCGAAGCATTTCTTCATAGATTTTACAATGCCTTCATTTTCTTCGTATAACAAAGCGGTTCTTCGTAGAGTTTTTACTGTGTGGAGGCATTCAGTTGGAGCACGGCAACATTTTCACAGGCCCTGGCCTTTGTCCGCGGTCATTCGGACAGGCGGTGCTGGCTGCGTCAGCTCGTTTCAGCGCTCTACTACTGCTACTTCGGCACGGCATGTCTCGGCGAGCATCCCCGCACAGTACGGCCTCGATTCAGTGCACACTGATTGCAGTGCTCCATCGCTTGGTCTCTCACACCTCAATGCGACGACCCCACAAATGCGTGACCACACGACGAACCAGCTTCGTTAGCGCTTCCACGCTTCTGTGGTCAGCGCATGAACCCGCTTTGGCCTCACACTCTACGCAGCAAGGGCCGAAGGCGGGCGGCCAGACTTCTTCATGCCACCGCTCGCTGCGATCCTGTTGGTGCCTGTCCTCCTTTTCGTTGTCAAAAGCAAACCGATCAATACCTTCGCAGTAAGTTATTCTGACCACATGATTCCTTTTCAGATAGTGCAGAAGGATAACTAGGAATTTGCAAAGTTTCCCTCATAGAAAGCCACGTTAGCCGAATGAATTAATGCCAAAGCGGAAACAGAAAATTTCTTCGCACTGTTTCGTTTCTGCTCCTAACCGGAGCTCCGGCTCAAAATGCTGAAAACATCACTCAACACCCTCAAATATATGATATGACGTAAATCTTGAAATAAAAATTTTGGTCCTAGTATCTTTTACCTGTAAACCTATAAACTTGTGCAATTTACTCCCCACTAATGCATTTTGGACTTTTTAAAATTCATAATTATGCAATTTAAAAGCATAGTTACGCATGCACAGATACGTGCGTAAGGTGTGTATGTGTACCGAAAGCGTAATGGTCGGACCGAGGGTCGGACACATGGCCAAATTATGGCGTGACAAAAAGTCACGCCAAACATCGGCGTGACACGAAATTCACGTCGAAAAAAGGCATTTTATCCGAGGGGGTAAACACTCCGGTGAACCTTGTACAGACTACTCCCTATTACGGGGTATTCACTTGTATTACGCCTCAATTTCATTGAAAAATGACATTTTTTGATACTTTTGGTCCCAAAATGTATTACTATTACGCGTATTACGGCGCAATACCCGACTTTTGTGAACAGGGTATTACGCAAGTGTTTACCCCCTCGATTTTATCACACAAAAAAAAAGATTCGCTGTTTTGGTGGTCGTTCTATGTCCAATATCACCGAATCGGGTACCCATACAAACCCGGCGACGGTCCGTCACCAAAACGGTGATTTACGTCACCAAATGCTGTTCCGCCAGAGGGTAGGATGGACATAACAACAACTGTTTTTAAGCTGTCTGTGCATATTTGTGCTTGTCCGCCGGTAACGTTACGCTTTGATAAGCCACGCGAATGATTACTGACAGCCCCTGACTTGTTTCTTCTCCTATTTTACATTAAAACGACGATTAAAAGTCGCTGGCGGGAGGGTGACTGCAGTGCCGTTTTGGTGTGCTGGCTTCTCCGAAACGGACCAAGCGCCACCGAAACTAAACCGAGCGTTGCCGAAACGAACAGAGGGCCGCCAGAATGGTTTGGGGGTGTCGCTGTTCTTGTAATTTTCTCGTTTTGGCGCCAAGACGTCTCCGAATCAGAGAATCTGCTTTTACTGTGTGAGTAACACCGTCATTTGGCGTGAATGACACTGCGTTTAGTGAGAAAAGTCATGCCAAAAAGCGGCATGACAAGAAATTCACACCAAAAATTGGCGTGAGTTTTCGAGTCACGCCGATATTTTGGCACGACTTTTCTGTTATGCCGTCTGCTGGCGTGACACTTTATTCACGCCCCTAGGGCACGAAGTCGCGCCGATCGATTTTCAGTGTGGCGCTGTTCTGAGCTCAAAGCAGTGTTCGGGCCACCTAAGCTATCTTTCAAGCTCTCTGTCAGAATGCCACACTTACGACATTGCACAAACGTTGTTGGAGGCTCCCTAGAAGGCCATCGCGCTCTTATTTGTGTTTTGCAGGGTCCGTATATCATATTCGGTCATCGATACAACCCATGCCAATCACAAGGGGTATTCGTGGTACAGGTCCGAATAAGTCACTTCAACCCCAAAAGACCTTACGACCTGCAGACGGCTACAGGAAATATAACATTGAAAGAAGATTTCGCAGACGGATATTGGGTAAGATGAGGTTGGGTGTGCGTTAGCAAATGTAGAAGTTTGAAGGTCTACACTGAGATGAAGATACTTTAGGCTCTGTTTTGTCTTTATAAAACGTGTTGCACAGACTTTTGGAACAAAATAGATAAGTGTTCACATTGTTGACATCATTCGTTCTTACCTGCATGTGCAATCCATTTCATACTCACTGACAAACGTCACTAGAACACAACTCGACACAAGTGGCAATTTTCCTATGAATTTGGGTTTATTATTTTGTTATCTTGGTGGTGGTGTGAAATGGTACAAAGATTCGTCACATTCAGAATCTGATATTACAATATGGGAATCATTGGAAAAATTTCCGCAGTTTACAAACACCCTTATCAATTAGCCATTTTTCAATTATTTTTTTAAATTTCTCATCCTTTGCAACACCTATTTCTACATAACACTTATTAAGGGGGGACCCTGGTGAAAAAATCGTCAAAATTCCAAAAAATAGTATTTTCAAAGTTCATAGATAAAAATGTGCATAGAAGGTTTGAAATTCAAACAGGTTGAACACCTTTGAGCTGAGTGGGTAGTTTCTTTATCATTTGGAAGGAAATAACATTGAGATCAGTTGTCGTTGGCTTCTACGTTCAACTTCACAGCATTGCTCAGTCGACAAAAATTTTTGTCGTAGAAAGACTTCCTGCGTTCCTGGTTGACACCTAGATGAGTCGTCTTGCATGGACTCTATTCATTGATGACTTGTCGACAAATTTTAGTGACGGAATCTTGATATCAGCCCTACTTTTTTTAAAACACACCTTCAAGTTTGAAAAAAGGGGAAAAAATCACTTTTTTTTAAATGTTGAAATTTGAAAACTCATATCTCAGGACAGAAGTTGAATTTGAAAATTCCGTCACTAAGGGAAGGTGGGGACCCATGTATCACTTTTTTTTGTTTTGAGTGTCAAAATTTTGGTTTTGGGCATAAACTAAATGTTTTGGGTCAGAAGCGTGAGTTAATCTTCCTTCTACAAGGGCCAACTGAATTTGTTCATGTATCTCATCTGGTTTTGCAAAGAAGCGCAATCTACTAAATTCGTGTATTTGATACATGGGACCCCATACCTGGGGTCCCATGTATCACCCATGGGGACCCATGTATCACAGCTATTTTCTTCAAAAATAACTTTTAAAAAAGGACAAATTATGCAACATTTCCTTGCAGCATTAATTTCTACAATATGTTTATAAGTTTGACCGAGTTTGACCATTCCTAAGGTAAGTTGAGGTCAAAGAGAGAAGGTGAAGATTCATGCATCACAAGTGGGGACCCATGTATCACAGGTGGGGACCCATGTATCACTCAATTTTTGGTATTTGTTTAATGGCAAAATGTAACTAAACTGTAACACCTGTCGCCTGTCACTCTATTATAAAATTGCAATGATTACAGCACAGGCATTAAAACAGGAAAATTTCCGTGATTAATTGCCCTCCAACATGAAATTTGAGTGATACATGGGACCCCAAAAAATGTGTCAATACATGTATCAATGTACATCGGTCCCCACTTGTCGGAGCACTGGACATTGCGGTGTACTGCCAGAACCTATGCTCGGATGTTGCTGTTCGGCACTGCTAATTGTTGTCAAAGCCCTTCCGCACACTCCCACATCAAAAAATTGCGACCATGTTCCACAGCAGGAAGCTGATGAAAGATGTTTGAAGAAATTTCTTTTTTACTTTCCCTCAGTTTTGGGGACCAAAATTTTCACTTAGTCACGCCGCCATGCTTGTTGGAGATGCGAGGTCACATCCTTCCATAAAATGAAGCTCTCTAGATGGTGTTTCGATTCCGCACCACGTGACTCGCCTCGCGGGCGAATCTGAAATTAAATACGCCGTGATACATGGGACCCCGTGATACATGGGTCCCCACCTTCCCTAAAATCTCTTCTTTACATCTTTAGGATATCCCAAAAAAATTTTTAAGACTTTCCGTCCCAATGAAAGACGCAGGAAGATTTTTCCCCAGCGCTCCAAAAAAACACTAAAAAGCCACTTTTCTCAGAGACCGTTCAACATTTTGGATTGAATTTTGTTTTGGGAACTCACCATAACGAACCTCATAATTAAGCAAAGTTTCAACTTTCTGGGATTATTTTGAAGCGTACTTGGAAGTTTCACCAGGGTCCCCCCTTACAGATCAACACAGATAGTGACGATGGGTTCAGGGTCATGTAGTAAAGATGGGTGAGGTTTTGTTGTGCCCCGGGGTGCGGCCCGGGATGGGAAACAACGATCCTTCAAAATTCTATCTTTATCAGTTCTGCTCCTGTATCCTTGCCTTCATACGTTTCAGGCATCTGGTACTATGGCCGTGCGATCTAATAACCAATGGAAAGAAAACGCTTTCGTATTCAATTTTCCACGCAAGGGGTGCTCGGTCATTCGAGAGCAATTCCCTGACATGTATCGCTTTTTCGCGGAGGCGACCGGGGCGCCGGTGGCGGACAAGACGGCTCCTTGTGTGTTACCTAAGGTAGGTGCTCCAAGTACTTTGGATGACAAAGTAAACAAGTGATCCAGGAAGCGGGAGAAGGGGTTCACTGCGACAAAAAACTACAGAGGATCCTGTTAATTTTTTCACAGCGTCGCTGCCAATGCCACATCGGGGTGGCATGGTCAAGGCCTCATAGGTCACCGTTGGGTCCACGAGGACGTCGACGGGCACCTCACAGGGTCCCCGATGACGATGCGAGCATTTTAGACCTAGGTTCCGACCATTCGTTGAAAAGGTCTCGCCAAGATCTACTCGAACGGTGACCTGGTGACCTATGAGGCTTTGACCATGCCGTCCCGATGATGTGGCATTGGCCGCTCGGACAACAGAGAGGTGAACACAAAAAACAACAGTGAGCTCCGTCTTTTAAAAGACAGAGATCACTGTAGTTTTGGGTACAGAGCGACCCTGTGAAAAAACTAACAGGATTCTCTGTAGTTTTTTCTCGCAGTGTTGAGTCGAGTTGATTCAGCGACCTCTTCACGGCAAAAACGGTACCTGGTTTTCCCAGGAGCCCTATGGCGAAGACAGGCGATTTCCAGGGTGTTCCTGGGAAAACCACACTGAGAAAACAAACGCGGCCAATTCCGCACGTGTGGTGCGGACAGGGACTTTGACCACGTTTGGTGACGCGGCCGAGGTCAGTCTCGTCGCCGCATTACCAAACGCGGAATCCGCCACGTTTGCGCCATGTTAAAGGATAGGGCCTCGATAAGCTTGACCACGTTTGCGCTCCGAATTGCGATGACCGCATCACGAAACGTGTTCAAATCTTAACAAAATTTGACCACACCACCTCGTGCGGAATTGGCCACGTTTGTTTTCTCAGTGCAGGAACCGCTTTTACCGTGTTATCAGTCTATCAAGTAAACACGAGCGAAAATTTGGTCCAAAAATAAGTGTGGTGAGACAAGTCCCATCCTCTTGCATCTTGTTTTAGATGACATTCCCCACCTGTTCTCCCACCTGCAAGGTTTAGGCTTTGCAAATGTGCACGGTTTCAGCTCGACTTACCCCCTTCTTCCGCTTCCTGGATCAAAAGTTAATCACGATTATCGTATTTGGAAAGTAAGCCACGCTTTCAGCCCGTTCACGCCGGTCCGACATTTTTGACGCATGGTGTTGTTGGTCTCATGGCAAGTCAGAATGTGCATGTGCCGGCATGTGCCCATGTAGTTCTGACGTATGGTTTGGTTTTTAGCTCCTTTGGCTCATAGGCTTTTCCACCCCAAATCTCCTGCACCATTTGGCGCTGGTTTGAAAACATTATTTCCTTTGCAGTATTTGTTTTGCTTGGAGTTTATTCCAAAAGTAGGCGTCCGCATGCATGTCCATGACATTTTCCGGTCCAAATTTTACGTCCTGTTTCCCTTTCTTCTTAGTCACGTTTTGAGACGAGA
This sequence comes from Thrips palmi, assembly GCF_012932325.1. Classification (NCBI taxonomy): domain Eukaryota; kingdom Metazoa; phylum Arthropoda; class Insecta; order Thysanoptera; family Thripidae; genus Thrips; species Thrips palmi. The sequence goes on along the minus strand of NW_023144621.1, from coordinate 2,234,672 downwards.
GTGAAAAAAGACTTTTGTTAGACCTCAGGCCCTTTTCAGTTCCGATTTAGTCCTATTCCCTCACCAGATAGGGTAAAAATCATTGCCAAATTCGGCCATGTCGGGTTTCTGATTAAGGAATCGTTCGCACATCAGTTGAGCACTGCGATACGTGCAAACTAGTTCGCAAAATCGTTGCTGTTCAGCAGCTTTCAATCGCGCTTCAAAAACGGAGTACCCGGCGGAATAACGGAGGCAACGCGACCCTTTTTAAACAGTCTCTTTTTCACTCGACTCGGGTAGGATTCACAATTTTTGTGCTAATCGTTGATGAAGTTCTAATACAAACAGTGCTAACTTACATATCAAACCCTCCAATCTTCGAGGCCTGCATGAGGGTAAGCGCTCCCCTAAGTACCGTAAACCGGGGTAACTTGAGACAGCAAGGGTAACTTGAGACACTTCTGCTTTTCCACCTTTTTGGAGCTGCCACCAGGCTCGGCACATTCGGAGGTCAAAACTGCCCTAGCACTTTTTTTTCATACTTGTTTGGAAAGACGATTAAGCCTTTGAACGGCGGGTTAGGACCAAGCTGGTCAGTTCTTTAACGATTTTTCAATTTTAGTAAATTTAGCAATTTTAGAGAAGTGTCACAAGTCTCCCATCATTTCAAAATTATAACTCTAGCATTAGTTTTAGGGGAAACCCATCATTCATCGGGTAATACTGACTTTTATAGAAACTGGTAACTGTGCGGGGTAACCTGAGACACCAAATTTCGTTGAATTTGACGGAAGTTGAGTGGCGTAACTTGACACTGGCACCTTCTTGTACTACAGGGTGGTTTAAAGTAACGGACCTCTCCGTTCTAAGATCAAAACCAAGCCGCATTTGATCGGGAATCACTTTTTCAAACAGTGTAGAGGGTCCCAAGTTAATGTGCACCTTTAAGTTGGAGTGTTTTCTCAACTACACACGAACCAGATAAGGCATAATAAATCTCGAAGTCTCAAAAGATGGGGAAGTTAATAACCTTTCCAACGAGCTAAATGTCATTGAAATCGGACAACTTTTAGCCCGAGAACCGTCGATTTTTTGAAGAAAAACAACTGTAAAAATAGTTCAAGGATTTTGAGTAAATTTTAAAAATTGACTAAGACCTTAGCAGGAATGGACATGTGTACGTAGAAATAAAGAAAAATGTCTTAACAGGTGTCAGGGTTGGATGTGAAATGAGAGAATCGCTGTACTTAGTTGACAGGGTTGGATGTAAAATGAGAGACTCGTTGCGCTTCTAAAAAGCCGTTATCCCTCAAATTACCAAATGTAACTTTGATGAAAAAATCTTAATATAAGGATCAAAAATCTTCTAATATATTCCACAAGTAGTACTTTTCATTGAAAATAGGTTAAATGTCTCAGAAAATCAGTATGGACTGGCAAAAACCCCACTTCCGTAAAAAAAGCAAAGTAAAAACTAGGTGTGTCTCACGTTACCCCAAATGACGGGGTAACTTGAGACAACTTTAGAGGCCTATTACTCTCATCTTAGGTGACCCCCAAAAAATTCATGGGGTCCAAACCGATTGTTATCATGTGAAATTGAACATAGTTGGTATTCGGGTTGGTGATAGAAGTGTTGTGGACACACGGTCCAAAAAACGTGAAATATTGTCTCATGTTACCCCGGTTTACGGAATGAAAATTTTCTACTAGTTTCTCTTTTTGCAGGGAACCTTCGTTGTACCAGAGCCTCGCCCGGTGAACGCGACGTTACCCAACATTCCGATTCTGCCATACGGGCGCTACTGGTATCGGGGGACGTTAAGTCGAACGAGGAACAGCCCCAGTCCACTTGCATGCGTAGAGTTCGACTGCGAAGTTATTCCGAAACCATGAGCTGTTTTTCACTAGAGAGCTGAAGGGTGCATTTCGTCACACATTTAGTTGCAAATACTATTCACTAAATTATTGGAGGAGAGGGATTCTTTTGAGCAGCTACAGCAGAACCAAATAGACACCCCAATGTAATAAGCATCGCGATCCATCTCAAGGTTCCAGCGCTACGTCACTTTTGCAAAATTTTGAACATCTATCACTGAAGGATATTGCGGAACAGACTCGGCCTTGTACAAGTCTTCGGCAGTCGCCGCGGCACGCACTGTGCGAAAAAACCACAGTGAATCCCGTTAAGGGGGGGGGGGGGGGGTAAAGTGAAGAAAATCGATTTTCGGTTTTTGCTTTTTTTCGACTCTTTGGGCCTTGGTACAACCAAACCTGACCATATTTCGACCCACAGCACCGTCAAATCGGCATAGGGAGCTTCTAATTCGTACAATCACTGTGAGGTTAGGTTAGGCCCTTTAACTTTAAACCGGTTTTCCTCGGTATCTTTTTTTTTTGACCTTGCGCGCAGGATATCTCGGAGACCGTAAGAGGTAGAATGTTGTGCGACAGCTTAAAATGATCAGTGTTCAAATAGCTAGAAGACAAGGGAGAGTTTTTTTCAAAATTTTGTCCCAATCTTTAGTTACAGGTCAATGAATGTCCAAAAGCGGCATAAAAACAGTCATGATTCTAGTTTTTAAGATTCATAGCGAAAGAAAACATGTTTTTGAAATCCGGCTCCCTTGTCTTCTTCATTTTGACCTTAAAAAGATGTGGCAACTTCGTCAGATTTTTGGGACAACATTTGGAATTGAAATCCTGCGCGCAAGGATTAAAACCCAAATATGGACCAAATGTAAAATGTTTGCGAAAATTCAAAAGTGCCACCAGACCCCAACCAAAGATGGTAAAATGGTATAAAGGCATGGAGAATCCAATGGTGATGTCCATTTCATGTCAGGGTGACCAATATCTAAGAATAGAAGGCTGGAAACATGAAAAAATTCGAAATTTCGCTTTACCCCCCCCCTTAATTTTTTTGCCGGGATTTACTCACTGATACTTTGACAGAGTGACGAAAGTCCAAAATTTTGATAAATGAGATTTTTGGATGCGTTCTAAAACCCTTTTGATTCCTGTCACTGGTGAAAAGCATGTCGATCTCTCTAAAGATTCAGCGTAGGAAAATACTTCAAATGACGAAAGTCCACTGTACTTTGACAAATGACGAAAGTCCAGCCGTACTTTGACAAAATGACGAAAGTCCAACTGTACTTTGACAAATGACGAAAGTCCAGCCGTTCTTTGACAAAACGACGAAAGTCCAACCGTACTTTGACATATGACGAAAGTCCATCTGCAAACCGGTCGTAGTTAACTATTGCTTTCCAATTAAGATAATTATTCATGAGTTCAGTGACGGCATAAACATGCTAGAGTTCAAAAGTTCATTTAATTTTGTAGCAGTAAAGGTGGACTTTCGCCATATTGCAAATTTCGTATGGCTTTCGTCGTTTTTTCAGAATGTACAGAGTGAGGTGGACTTACAATTCGTTTGCAAAGGATACGGTTGGGTACTTTCGTCGTTTTGACCCATCTTATGCGTAAGTCGACAAATGCGAATGTCCTTTCTCGGAACATAGCTGAAACACTGATTGCAATGGCTCCTTGTCACCTTAAGTGCAAAACTATGCCTATTCTGATTGGGATTCTATTGAAACTCACAGCAAATCCCAAAACCAATTTGCAGCGTCAAATTTCAGGCTACGACTTGCAAATTTTGAACATCTACCTGAAGAATGGAACAGATGTGGTACTTTTCGGGTCCACTATGTCGAAAAAAGTAATCCGTATTTGCCCATTACTGTAGTTCAGAACACAGGATTTACCGTGCCTGGCTACAGTATCTACTGTACCTGGTACAGGATATTCCGTACTCCACTCCTGTGGTACAGTAAATCCCGTACAAAGTACAGTAGATCCTGTTAAAAAAGTACAGTAAATCCTGTACTCTGAACTACAGTGACAGCTGTACTAATCACTACAGGATTTACCGTGTTTTTTTCCACAGTGCAGGGCTTGACCAAGGCTGCCCGAGCAGCCTCAGTTAAGAGGAAAGCGCAGAGGGTGGCCAACAACTTCATGGTGCAGTATGTGCCCAAGACGTCCGACGACGCAACATATAAATGGTGGCGCTCGCGTCTCGCCTAGATCGCGATTTTCCACTTAATGCGCATATCAGCTTCTCACCTGAGAGAGGCTCTCCTTGAGCGCAGAGTTTCAAGAATCTAAACACTTCAACTAACAGTCTGGCGCGCGTGAGAGCTGTGATCAGGCTTCTGGCAGGAAATCGGTTGTCCACGACAAAAGGTGTTACGCCATACCGCGTCGATGTCTGTGGCAACAGGCCTCGCGATGCAGCGCCAGTTCTGGCAATCCAAGCATGGTGAGTGGACATTCAGGGATCCGTGACTTATCTCGGACGAGGGGGTAAACACTCCGGTGAACCTTGTACAGACTACTTCCTATTACGGGGTATGACACTTGTATTACGCATGTATTACGCCTCAATTTCATTGAAAAATGACATTTTTTGATACTTTTGGTCCCAAAATGTATTACTATTACGCGTGTTACTGCGTAATACCCGACTTTTGTGAACAGGGTATTACGCAAGTGTTTACCCCCTCGATCTCGGAGGGGCATCGTAACGTTATCGTAAGCGGTGAAGTTATAACCCGTAACCCGAGTACTTGCGAAAGCCCATCCCCTCAACCTTTAACAAATAAAGTCTTTGTCACGTTATGAAAACATGTAAGTAGAGGCAAACAAAAGTTGAGTTATAGATCCCTGGACATACCTTGGGTCTGCGAGGCTGGGTTGTCTTTGGCAGGCCCTTTGCCTACCATCGGATAAAGAAGCGCATTGTTCGTACGTCGAGAAAGCATTTGTTGCACGGAGTACGGAGACATACTGAATTTCACCCTCAGTCAAGTTCAACCAGTTATTCTTCCAAGTAATGGAGCACGGTTCTATTTTGGGTCAAAGCCGTGATTTGGTCCGGAAAAATTGGACTTCTGACCTGAATAGAGTATTCAATGCTCTTCCAGAACGGAAGTGATAGATGGGTTTTTGATGAGTTTTGATGAGAAATTTACGCGGCGAAGTTCGTCCGCCGTGTAGATTTCGCATATTAACTGCCATTTTTGACTGCTGTTGTCATTCTTGTCACTTCCGTTTTGGGAGGGCGTTGGAATACCCTATTCAGGTAGCGGAGTGGGGAGCGTCCTTGAGCTGGCAGAGAGCCGCCTGTAATTGATTTCATACCCATCTTGAAATCCATTATCAGGGCCGAAAATACGTCGAATTTTTGAAGAAAAGTATGGTCATATTTCCTTATCGTACAAAATTTTGGTAATGAAATTTGATTAATTTTTCGTTACCTCCTCATGCCTTCTCTACTCACTTCAACATTACAGAGAAATCTGTTAACATCTTGTGATTTATTCGTACCCAGAATTCAACATTTCTCGTAGGCTTCACTACAAACCTAACTGTCTCCTAAGTACACACTTACAAATGCATTCTTGTAAGTACACACTTACAAAATGCATGCTTGCAAGTACACACCTACAAACGCATGCTTGACGCCGTATAACTCCATGCGTCAAGCATGCGTTTGCAAGTGTGAACTTGCAAGCATGCATTTGTAAGTGTGTTCTTGGCAAAGCATGCGTTTTTAAGTGTGTACTTAGTAGACAGTTAGGTCTGCAGTGTTCTCGTCAGTCTTCTCTTGTTGGTCTGCAACGGGTATGCGTAGAATAATTGGAGTCGTAGGGAGAACACTGCAAGTCTACGGAAAATGTTGGGTTTGGGCCACAGAAAATCATGACTAAACTTAATAGATGTTTTTATAGTATTTTGCCGCAGTGCCTTACTGACTCTCGGCATATACCCTTTCCTAATTCGAGCTGCGTTGGGCAGTCTGAAAACATCTTACGTTTGTTGGGCAACACGAAGAGGAGAGGCTACTCTCCATGCTCATATCCTAATCCGATTTGTGCCCACAGCTGCTGGCCCTGCCGGACAACGCGTTGGTGCGCGTGTTGGCCCTCCTGCTGCCCAGAGAGTTCTTCAGCCTCCGCCTCCGATTGGTGTGTCGGCGGCTCCGGGACCTTTGCCTCCACCCAAACGTTTGGCGCTCCATTCGCCTCCGTGGCGGTCACAAAGGCCTTCTGAAAGCCACGCTGAGACTTGCCCCCTGCCTCCACAAAATCTATCTGCCCTCGTCGAATCTTCAGGCTGCGGCCTGTGCCATTTCCAACACTAAGTGCGTCGTCACTAAACTCGCGCTGGCCGTTCAAACTGAGTTCGAAGCTGCCTGGGCCACCGCCATGGTTCTGAAGTTCTCCACTCTGGCCGGCTTCAGGAAGATCTCCCCAGATCTGTTCCGTGGCGCCACCGATGCTTTGCCTCCCCTTCTGCGGATGGTTAACAGCGTTCAAGACCTGCGCGTGTTGCGTGTGTGGGGCTACTCAGACGCAGAGCTACCGCCATCTCTATGGTCAGATCTGGAGCCGAGACCTTCCCTAACTAAGCTTAAGTACGAATATGCCCCTTCTCCTTTCCTTTGTCTGTTACTGGAGACCCACGCGGCCACACTTGAAGAGGTCGTTCTGTTCGTGGATGAGCTCCCCACATCTCGCTTGGGAATGATGCCTAGGTTACGCTCCCTGACTTGTCGCCCATCCGGTGACCTGTCTCAGCTGAAAAAATTATCCAGCCTGGAAACACTTGAGCTCTATGGGTTTCCAGAGAAAAACATGTGTTTTCCTGGTGCGGAGGAGTTCCTCCTACAGGGCCCCAGCTTGCGATCTGTGTCATTCGACTCCGAATCGTACTGCCGGGTTCCCAGCTCTTCTCTCCTGAGGGCTTTGGCCAAATCGCCGTCCACCCCCGTTCTGGAAAGGCTGTCCTTACGATGCGTGGAGGACTTGCCTGTGGCCGCGGCACTTCAGCGGTTCTCATCCGCGAAAACTGTCACCACGATGGCACAGGTGATCCAGCGCAACAAACACCATTTTGTAACTCGGCTGCCTCGTTTTGAACCTCCGGCCGGCCATGGCGTTCGGACCCACCGTCATTACATCGGTCGCTGTGTGTCAATGAAGCGCCTCTTGCTCAAGTAGTCCGTCGCGCAGGAGATCGCCTGCCGGCTAGGCAACCCAACGTGCTCCTCCGAGTGGCAAGCACGATGAGTTGCCTATCCGCACGGCGCTCGCAGCCGGTGGCCGCAGAAGCACAGAGAAAGTCGCTCTACACTGCACGAATGAGCGAGAGCACATTTTGTAAAGAGATGTACTCCTGACTGTGAACTCTCTGAATATTACGCCACCATCAAATAAAGGATAACAGGATCATATTTAATTGTTCACACATGAATGTTCTCAACCATTTAATTATACCGAGTACATATAAGTCCGTTACGATGATACACTACAACTGTCAAACGATGAAACTCAAACTTTAGGAAATGAACAAATTCATGTAGGGGTACACTCTAAATGTAGAGTGCCCAGTAACTGGGCGCCTTTGTCGCCCGCCCCACTTTTTAGGGTGCCAAATGTCGCCCAGTTTCTGGGCACCTTTGTCGCCCAGTCTCGAGGTGGACAAACCATTAAGGAACCTGCCTCCACCCATGGACCAGCAGCGGTCCAAAGGTGTCCAGAATCTAGGCACCTCAGTCGCCCAGGAACTAGACACCTGAACATGTTCTACCCTGGGAGAGGGCCGGTTACTGTATGATTTGTCCACCCCGAGACTGGGCGACAAAGGTGCCCAGAAACTGGGCGACATTTGGCACCCTAAAAAGTGGGGCGGGCGACAAAGGCGCCCAGTTACTGGGCACCCTACATTTAGAGTGTAGCCGAGGGACACTTCATCACGCCTCGCGCAGGGGCTTTCGGCAGCGTCTTCGGATGGAGGTGGATCGATCGGGATTGATGCACTTCGCCGTAGTCCTTGCTCCGCTCGCTCAGTCACCCAGGCCGAACGGGCTTGCCCCGTTGGTCGTCAGGAAGTATGAGCCATGCTGACTGTGGGGGTGAGAAGTCACTAAAATTAGTTGCCATGAAGCACATTGTCATTGAAGTTGTGATACAGTAGAATGAAAGGCGATCGGAAAAGGCACCGCACATAACAGTTATGAACTCTAAAGGAAGTCAGTACTTAATTGCATCGTTTTTGCTGTTGTTGCAAGATATATGGTGACTGCACACAAGGAAATCTAAAATTTACCCGTTGCGATTCTCTCTCTCCCCCCCCCAAAAAAAGACTTCAATGAAGCCTTGTTAATAAAATTGTGTTTGATCCCTGCCTAGGGATAAAAAATAAAAATACATGGGGACACTCTGGGCTGTGAATAGAAGAACATGAGAGAAAGCCTTTAGGTCATTGGTGGAAACTGTAAATCGTAGATTGCAGTTATTTTGAACTGTGTGAATTTCTCCACACATTTTTTTTCGTGCCTCTGAATGCATAGCTCAATCATGCTCTTGTACATCATGCAAATTAGTATTTTTCTGGCGATCACAAGCAGAAGATCGAGTAAAAAACACTCAAAGCTACACTTTTCTGAGCGAAAATTTGCACGATGAATACCTACACATTCAGTGCATCCACTGAACGGCTAAATGCCTGAGGAATTTTCGTCCATAACTTTTGTCATATTTGTGCACATGCAAGCTATTTTAAAATTTGTACATACATTAGAAACAATTTTATAAATACTTAAGCGCAATATGGAAAAATTGTCCCTAGTTTAATTGTACCTGGCTTTGCACAAATATGGCATCAATAGTTACGGATAATAAAAGTAGAGTTCGGTGCTTGCCTGTAGCTGAGGTGTTCGCCCATGGTCGCCTCCACGCCACTGTCGGGGCAGCGCTGGTGCAGGGCAGCCCACTCGTCGTCGCACCGCCACCCCTTGAACGCGTCGGGGCTGTTGATGGACTCGGCGAACAGACGCACCGCGCGCTCGTGCGAACAAGACCCTGGAAACCGAAGAGAGGTGTTCACATCGTGGTACGTGCTCTAAAAAAAGGTCTACACTCTCAGAGCCATATTGACTTTTTGTTCATAGCAGCAGCAACATTTCCTAAGTAGCATATGAATTTTTTTACGCAACAATAATACTTAGAAATTTGTTCATATGCCACGAATAAAAAGTCCATGGTATATGTACAATTCCATAGACAATATTGTTAGTACATTACTAACAAATTTGTTGATAAAATTGTTGATAAATTTGTTGATAAATTTGTTGATAAAAATTTACCAGAATAACCACTGACAAAACTTTTGTCGTTACTAAACGACACTTTTAATGCTAATTTTTTCAGCGACAACATTTATTTTGGAACGGATAGCTTGTTGGACCACTTGTTAGTCAGCGACAAATATTGATCATGTACATAGAATTTTATTTGTATGTACTGACTTTATTTATTAGTTACTACTGACTCCGTTTCTTTCTTACTATTGACAAAATCTCTTAGTAGGCACTAACAAATTAGTCCCAGAAGGCCTCCATACTTCTTTTAAATAACTAGTGACAGATTTTTTAGTAAGGCTAACATACAAAATGTCAATACGTTACACATAGATTTTTATCAGTGAGATACCTAAAAAATTGTTCATAAATCACATAGAAATAATTTTTAAATAAAAGTACAGACAAAAATGTCAGTATGGCTCTGAGAGTGTATGGAGCATCGCTCAGTAACACGAAGAAAACTAAGGCACTGTACTGTACAACCTTACGAAGTATTTTGAGTACACATGATACGAACTAATTTTCTTTGTTGTACGAAGAAATAGTTCGTAAATTTTGGAAGCTTATGTACGGGTAATGTCCGATTTTTGGGTAATGTCGACATTACCCGGGTAATGTCCGGCGGATCGGAGACTAAGGGAAGGTGGGGCACAATGGGACACTTTTCTTTAAATTGACGTACCCAACTGAATATTTGACTTAGAATGCCCCAAACCGTCATCAACGATAGTAAATCACGTACTCTTTAAAGTGGTGGGATGTGTACTGTTGTTTTTTAAGGTTACTGTAAGGTGAAAAAACTATCTTCCAGAGTATAGGTGGCAGTGCTTTGGTTTTTGGTGATTTAGTTGCTTACTATGAAAAACTTTTACAGCCACAGACTGGACTCCCAACTCCCATTAGTTCCAAAGTTATGAGGGTTTTAGTGTTATTTTAGCCGTTTACTAAAAATTCTCCTTGCGATGAACCAAAAAGTTTACGGAGGTGTGATTTTTTATTTTAAGGCCCAATGGACATGCAAACAGACTAGCAAAGCCGGATTTCACAATATATGCATAGATAAGCTGTAATTTCTATTTGGAAAATGCGTTTTGAATTTTTTACTTAAATATGGTAAAATTTTGCTAATTTTTGGTGTTTTTTTGTGTTTTTTGAGAAAAATTCCTGTTTAATGTTGGAATTTTGGAAAGCCGGCTTTGCTACGAGATAGGCAAATCAATAAAGAACTTGTAAAACAAAAATCAAGTCTCGACAACTTTTGGTTCATCGCAAGGAGAATTTTTAGTTAACGACTAAATTTGTTACGTAAACTTCAATAACTCAGAAAATAATGGGAGTTGAGTGCCTCAACTTTGGGCTTAAGTTTATCTTATAGGAAGCAACCTGAAACCTAAATACAAACATGATGCCACAATTATTTTGAAAAATGATATTTCACATTTTTTCACTTTACAGTAACCTTAATGTCATCAGGTACATTTCTTCATTTTCCCAAAACATTGCACTTGTCCCATTGTGCCCCGGTCTGGGGCACAACGGGACACCCCCTGGGGTAGGATGGGACACTGCGTTTTTTCATCGAAAAGATAGGTTTTAAGAGCTCTAAACACCGACAGGTGCAAAGTCCAATGTTTATTGACTCTTAAGACAAACTTGTGGAAGTATTTTGAGTAGCACATATACGGAAAACGCATCATACCCGATGAGTGCTGTCAACATGGAAGAAGACCTTAAATTAAACCAAGATAAAACTGCCTTCACTTGCACATTTTGCTCTGAAGTAAAAACGCAACACGGAGACATATCAATAGTGAAGTACTCGATGTATTTTGAAAAAGTTTTGTTTACGAAGGGGTTGGGGCATAATAAGACAGTAAGTGGGCTGTCCCATTGAGCCCCAACCGGGTCTGTCCCATTGTGTACCGAACGACACATCCGACCAGCCGCGGTCTAGCAGCATGACCACTCATCCGACAGCGTTGGCGACACGGGTCACAGACGCGCAAAGGGTCAAGGGACAGGCCCCTGTTTCAAAATCTCATCTACCTTCATTATCTTCCGAGCTACAGGTAATAATAAATCGAGTGCTGGTGCTGGTTTTACCTTGATTTTAGTGTTTGTAAACTTCGTAGCTACCTGCCCTGGCGGGAGAAGGTCGATCGGGGTCAACTCCTTGTGTCAACTTATCTGCTACTCATAGGCTATCTCACCTCGTGATTGGGAGATCCCACGGCAACCGGAAGACGGCAAATTTGAAAGTGTCCCATTGTGCCCCGTGTCCCATTGTGCCCCACCTTCCCTTACCCAGAGGGCACTGGTTAATGTCCGTCCGTCGGACTCTACCCGGCGTGATTGGACATTACCCAAGGGTGACTGGGTAATGCCGGACCGTCACAGCAGTCTGACGTTACCCAAGCTCATGCCCTAGGGTAATGTCCGAAGTGGCCATTGTTGGCGGGAGGTGTTTGCGTGGCCTCGGCAACCGGGCAAACACTTGCACACATTGTCGTTGCACACTTGCAAAATGTCGTCCGACGAGCAATTTGAAGGTACAGCCGATGCAGCTGAGACGAATGAAGATGAAGGGAAGGCGCTAGAGAGGCAGAGGGCCAAGGCGCGCATGAAGGAGAAATTTGACAGTAAATTAGCAGCTCTCCTGGGCCTAAAACGGAAGGATAACACGGCCATACTTAACCAAGAGCGGTACGACCAGATTATAAGAGAGGTAAAGGCTGCCCAAGATAAGAAGAAGGGCATTACAGCGCTCGACCGTAGGCGGCTCAAGAAGTACGCCATCTTCGTGTCCGAAGGGAAGGAGAGGCTGGTCGAGCCATGCGACGACCCAAGCAAAATGAGGTACTATATACCAGTCGAGCAAATGTTTGATGCAATTTATGAGGCTCACATCGCTTCGGGTCACGGTGGAAAGCATCGCCTAGACCAGCAAGTGAAGAAAATGTAAGTTTATTCAGTGTAAGTGTCATTAACTAGCATCGTCCCAAGTCCAATTGTTGTGTCTTTTAAGGTACTGCAACGTGACTCAAGAGGCGCAGAAAACATTCCTGCCACTGTGCGAGGAGTGCATTCTGAAGCAGAGGGCACAGAAAAAGGGAATTGTCCTGACGCCAATACAGCCAACACACAGATGAACAGTCGCTGTCAGGTGGACCTGATTGACATGCAATCGAAACCGGACGGCGACTACCGGCACATAATGGTTTCCCAGGACCATTTGACAAAATTTTGTGTGTTAAGAGCCCTGAAAAAGAAGGAAGCGGCGGAAGTCGTTGAGCATGTTCTGGACATTTTTTGTCTTCTGGGGGCGCCGTTTATCCTCCAGTCCGATAACGGCCGTGAATTTGCCAATTCCCTTAAGGGAATTCACAATTGTGAATGGCCTCCGTGACCGGTGGCCAACTCTTAAGATAGTCCACGGGTCGCCACGCCACAGCCAGTCCCAGGGGTCGGTGGAGAGGGCTAATCAGGACGTGGAGAAGATGCTCAACACGCACCTGCGCACCACAGGCAAAACTGCATGGGCAAAGGAGCTCAGATTCGTGCAGCATACAAAGAACAATGCCCTGCATTCGGGGATTAAGATGTCCCCATACAAAGCCATGTTTGGCATGGACATGCGGGTCGGAATGCTGAGCTCCTACCCCAGGGACCTAGTGGAGGACTTACGCACCGAGGAAGATTTCCGCGCCATGCTGGAACAGTCCGAAGGAAGGCGTCCTGAGACCCCAGACTCATCCCCTGACTCCCCTGACCCCAACATACCCAGCCCTACACCGTTTGTAAGTTTAGCATTAGTCACACAGTCAAAACCTTATAATGAAAAAGTCAGCAACCCACCCTACCCGGGTAATGTGCGACGCGTCGGACTCTACCCACGGCCCGTGGATAATGTCGAATCCGCCGGACATTACCCGGGTAATGTCGACATTACCCAAAGTCGGACCTTACCCTTAACATATGCTCAAAATATTTCGTTACAACAAGCTGCTTTTCTCTGCAAAGCCCACAATAGTTTGTAAGGTTTCCTCAGTGTACAAAATGAAGCAAAATCAAAATTCATCGTAAGACTCCCTTGAGAAGCAAATCTGCAATGCCTTCGTATTCATCGCAGTTAGGAAGGAGATGCCTGGTAGACTTTTTGAGTGTGCAGTAGGAATTCAGAGATGCATTTTCAAACAAATACCCTGGAACAAATCAGTTGCGAAAAGAAGCCACACACAAATACGCGTCTGAAATTTTGCCAAGTGTACACTCCAAATCCAGTGGCAAGTTTCCTCGCCACTGGAGTGGCGTCTTTTCCAAAGCGCCAAAATTTGGCGTTGTCATCCCTGGTTTCCGGATTCCATGCCAAATTTTGGCGTTCCACAGAGAGCGCCAAAATTTGGCGTTCCATTCCCCAGAGCACCACAGACCAGAACGCCAAAAATTGGCGCTGCAAAAGAAATGCAATAATTTGGGTTGGAAAGCGATACCCATTCACAGAAAAATAAATGTGCATACAATAGTTTTCAGTGCTTAGGATCCCCAGTTCAAATCACAGCAATTATACTATGAAAAGTAGAACTGGACCAGTAAAATACAAGACCTGCATTTGTATTTTCAGGTTACGTGTCAATGCCGCTGACCAACTATTGAATCACTTCGGTTTGGCCAGCGATTCCTGAGACACTTGGAAAATGGTACTCACATCAACACAAAAAGCTGGATATCACTGAGTCACTCTCTCTTGATAAAGGGTTGACACAGCAAGGGGTCTCAGTCCATTCTCAAATCAGGAAGACTTGAGCTAGCCTCAGAGCCCTAGCCTGGCCCTGCCGCATCACACCACTCCCTCTTCAAAATCTTCCTCAGAACAACACTTGAATAGTTTTGAAATGGCCCGAGAGCACTCAGGCCTTTCGAAAGTACTGCGACACGATAAAACATGACTGACACACACTATCGTTGACCGTGGCTAGACGAAATGCACACAAAAGTAACAATTTGAATGTTTCGTTTGTCTAAGAGGAGTAGCCATGTTTACTGTTTTTGTTGTTTTGCTTTTGTTGATTGCTTATGCGCCCTAACCTGTTGAGTGCGAATAAAACGTGGAGGGCGAATAACATGTTATTCGCACGCATTATGTTATTCGCCCTCCACGTTTTATTCGCACTCAACAGGTTAGGGCGCATAAGCAATCAACAAAAGCAAAACAACAAAAATAGTAAACATGGCTACTCCTCTTAGACAAACGAAACATTCAAATTGTTACTTTTGTGTGCATTTCGTCTCGCCACGGTCAACGATAGTGTGTGTCAGTCATGTTTTATCGTGTCGCAGTACTTTCGAAAGGCCTGAGTGCTCTCGGGCCATTTCAAAACTATCCAAGTGTTGTTCTGAGGAAGATTTTGAAGAGGGAGTGGTGTGATGCGGCAGGGCCAGGCTAGGGCTCTGAGGCTAGCTCAAGTCTTCCTGATTTGAGAATGGACTGAGACCCCTTGCTGTGTCAACCCTTTATCAAGAGAGAGTGACTCAGTGATATCCAGCTTTTTGTGTTGATGTGAGTACCATATTCCTAGTGTCTCAGGAATCGCTGGCCAAACCGAAGTGATTCAATAGTTGGTCAGCGGCATTGACACGTAACCTGAAAATACAAATGCAGGTCTTGTATTTTACTGGTCCAGTTCTACTTTTCATAGTATAATTGCTGTGATTTGAACTGGGGATCCTAAGCACTGAAAACTATTGTATGCACATTGATTTTTCTGTGAATGGGTATCGCTTTCCAACCCAAATTATTGCATTTCTTTTGCAGCGCCAATTTTTGGCGTTCTGGTCTGTGGTGCTCTGGGGAATGGAACGCCAAATTTTGGCGCTCTCTGTGGAACGCCAAAATTTGGCATGGAATCCGGAAACCAGGGATGACAACGCCAAATTTTGGCGCTTTGGAAAAGACGCCACTCCAGTGGCGAGGAAACTAGCCACTGGATTTGGAGTGTAGCCCGATCCGCAGGCCGCCCGATTCGGTGACGAGCTATCTGGAGGCTAAAGCGGCTTGCATCCACCGCGAGCCAATCAACGGACGTGACGTCACACTCAACCGACTACACCAGGTCCGGTATTTCATTCAGTCGGACCAAGCCAGACTGATACTGCAGAAAACTGCAGTTTAACACCCCCCAAAAAAGCTAAGCCACATCGACTACTCAACCTATTATAGTGTGAATTCGACTAAAGCTTAGTGAAGAATTCATAATTTCGGCCAACATGATACTACTACTAAGGAGAACGACCAAGTCAGACTTCGGCTTAAAGAGTGAACTGAAGGGAAAGTACAGCGAAGTCTATTCTCAAAAAAAATACGATTTCAAGAAATCCTAGGAGTCACGAAGTCAATATGGTTATTGTGTAGGAGTGTGGAGAGAGGAAAAAAGTTGTGTAAAAGGGATAGGGGGTGGTTTGGGTACGAATGGCAGTGGTACCAATGTGGTCGATGTGCCACCCGTCAAAATTTAAACTTGGCAACAAGAAGAAATCAAAATGCCGTAAAATTCGAAAAATTCCAATGTTAATGTATTCCACAGTGGAACATCTTTGAAGTCAATCATTATTAAAATGTTCGTGGGGGAAAGGAGGCAGTAAATTAATTTTCGCGGGTTGGCAACAATCTTCTCGGCAACTGCGCCCTTGCGAAAATAGCGAAGCCGAAAACACGAGTAGTCGCGCATTAAAACTGCCCCGCCATTGTTGCTGACGTTGAATTGTTTGGCTTGTTTCAAAAGGCGGTTCTCTAGTCATGTTTTCTTCAATTCTGTGTAATAGTTCTCATTCACAACGTAACAACACCAAGACGGTTGGTTTGACAAACTTTATAAACTCAGGAGGGATGGTTTCGAATCGCTGGTGAGTCCTGTTCGAGGAACATGAGCACTGAAAGTCGCGAGGTGGAGCGATGTGGTCATCGTGCTAACTGAATGAAAAGAAACATCAAACAAAAACTAGAGCTAAGACAGAGCTAAGAAATATAATTTTGTTTTATTGATTCAGTAAAGAGTTGATAAATGAAAAAATTGTTCTAGTTTTTCAATATTTTTAAATCTTTTCTTCAACATGTGTCCTCAAAATATATTCAGATATAATGTCATAATTTAAACAGATTAATTTTGTGGTAGAAAATACACATTGAAAATGAAACAAACACAAAACTCACAATGAGTGTAGGTTTCCATGTTGATGACTGTGTAATGTTCCGCGCATGAGCAAAGACATTCCCACTAAAAATTTTCAACAGGCACACTGCAAATCCAAGTGTAGGACAGGTCGACACTTCAAAGCGTAGACCAGTTTGTCCTACGCTTGCAAGTGTCGACCAGTTTTGTCCGACGCTTTGAAGTGTCGACCACACAGTATCCGACGCTTTGAAGTGTCGACCACACAGTATCCGACGCTTTGAAGTGTCGACCACACAGTGTCCGACGCCTGCAAGTGTCGACCACAGAATGTCCGACGGCTGAAGTGTGGGGTCACAATAGGAAACTCAGTGTAATTTTCCGTAGGACAAACAGTGTCCTACACATGCAGGCGTCGGACACAGAGTGGTCGACACTTCAAAGCGTCGGACACAACTGGTCGACACTTGCAAGCGTAGGACAAACTGGTCTACGCTTTAAAGTGCCGACCTGTCCTACACTTGGATTTGCAGTGCAGTGCCAATGAAAAGACTGCGTCCAAAAAACCCTCTTGTGCTATTGTTACATCTGTTCTATCACGGTCGCGGAAAGTGTTTTATTCGAACGTCCTTTTTCAAAGAAGCGACCGTTTTTGGGGTAACCTGTACACAAGCGAAAAGGAGCCATGCTATTGGTTGGGTTTGGCTCGGCTCCCCCCTCTCTCTTCCCTTTTCGTTGACGAGTCGAGCTTTGCTATGGAAACAGTGATTTTGACGGCAATTTTCTCAAAATTTATCGCTAAGATTTCAACCATATTCCAGAATTGAAATCACGTCTCAGAATTGATCCAGGAAGCGGAAGAAGGGGATAACTCAATTTTGGCCATTTTTCAGGAGAAACAAAAAACTGTTAGCAG
Organism: Thrips palmi; assembly: GCF_012932325.1. Classification (NCBI taxonomy): domain Eukaryota; kingdom Metazoa; phylum Arthropoda; class Insecta; order Thysanoptera; family Thripidae; genus Thrips; species Thrips palmi. Next base: position 2,217,391 of record NW_023144621.1, on the reverse strand, counting down.
GGAAAAGTAAAACAAAACAAATGAATGTTGCAAATGTTAATAATTTAAAAAAGCATGAGTAAAATTTTGGAAAAACATAAAAAGTGTAAGGTCACTCCGTAGAGGATTTCTGCGACTTATCGCTTTCCGTTGAAATGGAAAACAGAGTCAGCTCACCTTATATTTCCTAAACAGAGAGGAATTTGGAGACAAGTCAAGTGGAACAATAGTCTGCATAAAGTGTATGTTACTCTGGTGTATTTTTTGGACTTAGCTCTTTTTTCCAAATTAAAATTTTAAAAATTTAAAGGGGGGGGTTAAGTTGAGTTGATTCTTTTTACACTAGATTCATAAAAACACAAGTTGAGTTATATCCTTTTGCCAATTTGTCAAACGGACTCATGTAGACTAAGGTTGAGTTATCTCCATTTTCCAATGAAATTTAGACTGTAAAAGGGGTTAAGTTGAGTTATACCCTTTTTCCAAGTGGATTTTCTCCTAAACTGCTTGGAATTCAGTCAAATAATTTGGTGTAATGATGTAAACCATTCTAAGGCACAATAATAAAATAAAAACTCAATTTGGGGATAAGTCAAGTTATTCCCTTCTTCCGCTTCCTGGATCAATTCTACCAGTCTGCAAAATCTCATCAAAATCGTACAGAAAGGTTTCGACTTGCATAAGGGGCCACGCGATCAAATCCCAGCGAGGCTGAATCCTGGGGGATACTATAAGGCTACTTCGCGCCTAAAAATCAGGATGTATGATTTCCTGAGAGTTTCTCCTGATTTAGGAAAGCTATAGAATATTCCAACTTTCTTTGAAGTGAAACCTGTGTGAAAGTGATTTCAGTTTTGCTATCAAACAGCGATGATTCCATCAAGGTCACGCAGCTATAGCTTACTATATATAGTAAGTATACTATGTAACATATACAAAGTATATATACTTTGCAGCTTCACTGTATACAAATTTCTCTCCCAATCGGGCTCCTCTAATTAGATATATTTCTATACACACCGTCCATTCCCCTCCTCGGCCACTCCAGACAGTCCGGGGCGTCACGAGTCCGGGGCGTCACGAGTCCCGTGCGTCGCGACTAGGCCGGTGGTTCGGACGTTAGCACGTGGTGGCTCTGTCTGCCTTTCCGAAACTATCATACACAATCGCGGAAACCGCGGTCCCCCTGAAGACTACACTCATGGGGCGTCACGTGGTGAGGGAGAGAGGGGGAGAGAGGGGGGGGGAGAGAGAGAGAGAGTCTCCGAACGCATCCGCTGCCCGCGCGAAACGACTGTCGGCTGCGGTCACCGACATCGGAGATGTGCATCTGCTGGCCGGTCATTCACAGACCAGTATTATTCTGCACTGTAAAAAATTTGTTCGTAAATTTACAAACAAATCAGGGGTAATTTCGTTGCACGAATTATTTGTAAATATACAACGTTTTTATGTTTTTATCGATTTATGAATTATTCTTTACGCAGTAGTTCGTAAAATCACAAACTTTTTACAAGTTCCAATTTACGTGGACCGCTTTTGTTCAACATTGTCACGCTGATTAAATGAAGATAAACTTGTTTCAGCGGATTTGTTTTGTTCTATGAAACATCTTGTAGTTCTATGAAACATCTTGTAAAATGACGAAGGCATCACCCTATTTCGTAATTTTACAAGCGATTTGTGCAACGAAATTACCCATGGATTTGTTGTAATTTTAGGAAACATTTCATATTTCTGTGACCTCACTGTAGTATTATCGTCACTTTTGAGATGTATTTAGTTCGTACAATTTCATAAAGCGGTGTTCACAAACAAATTTCATAAAATTAAGAAGATTTCTGTGATGAATAATCCATAAATCGGCCTTTACAAACAAATTTAATAAAATAACGAAATGTTATTGTTACTTTACAAGGAATTTGTAAAATAAAATTTCGTAAATTCACAATAATTTTTTACAGTGTGAGAACGTGACGTCACATTCGTTTGAATGTCCGCCGAGGGGCCTACGCACGTTCGACTGTCACCTCAGTCTCAAAGTGAATCGACTAGAACCAGATTGGATACGCTGGCTTACAAAACGTCAAACGAGCCAGCTCGATAAAGGGTGCACTTTCATTACCCTTCCCCAACTGACTCCGACTTACTACCAGCATAGCAGCTTAGCAAAATAATTGACCGCATTCTACTGGGTAATTTAGAATCAGAGTGAGATCAACGCACTAAATGCTTTATGGACTTTATGTCCATAACTATGGCCGTTTCTGTGCATACGGAAGTTACATGAACAGACTTGTACATAAATTAGGTACAATTTTTTAAGTACTTGGGCACGATATGGAAATATTGTCACAAGTAACAAATTTGCACATGTGCAATGTATGTATACATTCTGTACGTACAAAAACGGCCCTAGTTCTGAACAGTAAAAGCACGCAAACATTTAGTGCGCAGTCTCTTCGCACTGTAAAAAAATTCCGTACTTTTTGTACGGAAATGGTACAGAAAAATATAGTACGGAGGTACGGAGAAAAGTACGGAACGTTCCGCACTTGCTCATGGGTACGGAAAAGGGGTACGGAACGTTCCGTAGTTGGCAAGTACGGACGGTCCAGGCAAATTAATGACCAGACATGTTCCGTACTTTTTCCGTACTTTTTTCTCACAGTGGCGCCACGTACCGATGAACTCCCGGTCGCAGCCCGGCTGCTTCTTGCCGCCGTTGGCGTAGAAGTCGAGGTGGCCGACGGCGGCCTGCTCGCCCAGGGTGCCGGCGTTGGTGTGCACCACGTCCACCAGGTCCGCGTCGTCGTCCGACAGACGGCCGTCCTTCACCTTCATGTTGATGAACGGGCGGGATGGGTCAAGGCCTGCCGGGAACACCATGGAAATCACGATAATTACTTGAAACAAAACAAAACAAAAGAACACGGCACAACAGATGGAAAATTAGGAGTGTTTGATCGGAAATGGCCTCACGTGATGCCTTAATATTTTTACGGATAGAGATTCCTTGATGAATTAATTTTGCTTCGTATGTTTACACGCTGAATGCACTGGTAGAACTCAAGCGCAGTTTTACGCCTTTCTTCAAGCGTAGTAGAACTACGCTCGGCTTCAAGCATAGTTCTCCATTTTGCTCCTCTCCCGCCTATCTAAATGCATGGGAGAATTTCTTCTCTACGCTTGACGTCAAGCGTAAAGTCTTCAAGCGTAGTTGTATGCTTGAATCAAGCATACAACTACGCTTCAGTTTTACCGGTGTGTTTATCTACTTTTATCGTCCATAACTACTGCCGTGCATACGGAAGCTATGCACTATTTTAACCACAAATTGGGGATAATATTTTCGGATTACACTCTCATTCCAGGAACGTGACATCTCGTTGACGTGAATGTGACAAAATGTCACGTTCCTTCGAGCCATTGAGTCACATTCTTTGGGATGTGACTCAGCCACAAATTAGCTTATTTACAGTCAAATGAATGTGACACAGTGCTCGAAGGAACGTGGCGTTTCGTCACATTCATTTCAACGAGATGTCATCGTGCATGTCACGTTCCTGGAATGAGTCTAATTCACAATGCGCAAGTATTTATAAAATTGTACCTAATTTTTGAACAAATTTGTACATAACTTTAACATGCACGGATAATTTAATATGGCAACAGTTATGGTCAAAAAGTCCATAGGCATTTGGCGTGTGCGCCAAAGTCACTGTAACACAACTTAAGCTTCCATTGTAAAGACATTTATTGCCTCATTTTGGCCGTCGTGGTTTCGAAAGCGACCCATCCAAGGGGAAATGACTCCAGTCAAATTTGTACACCGAAATTCATCAAACATCTCAAATTCATCGAAATTCGACTGAAATTAATCGAAATTCGACTGAAATTAATCGAAATGCGACTGAAAATAATCGAAATTCGACTGAAATTCATCGGATTTGTACACCGAAATTCACAGTGATTTCTCCTTGGACCCATCATTAGACTGACCTGTGATACGCGCGGCGCGGCCCGTGGAGATGCTCTCTCCAGTGACTCCCGCGATGTGCGAGGACTCGCTCATGCCGACGATGTGCAGCCAATCCAGTCGCAGCAGGTCCTCTCGAACCTGCGGACGAAATGGAGAACTTGAGTCGAGTCGTTGTCTTCAGACGCATATCCACGAGCCGAAACGAGCACGGTGCATTCGTCTGCACCCGTGATTGGTCCACGGTAAAAACGGTTCCTCACAGTAAATGTCTTACGGTGAAAGGATGCACCAACATAAAATGGTGGAGATTTTCTCCATAATACCAACGAAATTCGTCAAAATCTCTAAAAGGTACAGTGAATTCTCCATGGTATGTTACGAAGTCAGCTGCACCACCATAATATGGAACATTTTCACCATAATATGGAGAATCTTCACTGTAGAACATTTAGAGTGCTGGATTCGCAGGAACTCCCTGGCAATCACCCATTTCTCTACCATAGGCTTCCTTCCTGTGAAAACCAGGTACCGTTTTTACCGTGTCATGTCATGATGTTTACTTTGGAGCGCCGTGAACGTAATTTAATTACTCGGTGCGTCAGGGGCGGATCCTAAGAATCCGGAAATGGGCTTAGCGTTGATGATGATGCAACTGCAGTGAAAAATCTTTCAGTGCAGTCAGTTCACGATAGGGGAGAAAGTTGCGTTACATGGCGACGTTCATTGCGAATAAACTAATCATGATGAGTCATGGTCTGAAATCACATAACTCACGGCGAAAACGATTCCTGGTTTTCCCCGGTAATCTACATCGCCTATATCTTTACCATGGTGAAGACAGGCAATTTCTAGGCTGTTCCTGAGAAAACCCATGATGGGGATTGCAGTTTGCTATCACACGAAAAGGTGATAGTCGCTGTTTGTTTCGCTAAATTTATTGCGATTGTGAAATCAATTTCGAAAACGATCGAAGTTTTTTGTTTTTCAGAACCTATCCTTATTGATGTAAGGTGATTAGAAAAAGCTGTCACCATGAAGTCCAGGAGCTGGGCTGCGCGCTTCCCTATTGCCTGGACATTGCCGATAGGCAAGTAGCTCAGGTCGCTCCAGTCGACTACGATCACGTTGGGCTCATCCGAGACGAAATAGGCTTAAAGGACAAAAGGATAAAATGTCGTTTTAATATCAGAACATTTATGATTTAAAGTAGTACATCAGCTAGGGTTTCCCGCCAAAAAATTTCAAAATTAAAATTTGTCGTAATGCTTTGCGGTTTGCATCAAGTTACAGATAAAGCTCCAAACTCTATTTTGAGTTATATGTGTTACTGTTGGAAGTAGGAGGTAGGTTGCACCTAGTTGAAACCGGTTGTAAGTAGGTTGAACCAAACCAATCTGGTTACAAGTGGAGCCACCTACTTGTAACGAGGAGTCGGCCGGCTACAACTAGGTTGAACCATTGCATTTATTTTATTTTCACTTGTAACCAATGAGAGTTGGTTGGAAGTGTTCTTAGTGAGTAAGGGCAGGGGTTGGGAGGGAACAACAATAACAACACTAACAATGGACTGCGCGCCTCGGACCGCGCCACGGAAACGTCAGTTTCGGCCACTTTCGGCACGGGCGGGAGCGAAATTCAAAAATTCAAAATGACCCCAGGAATGTCCTTTGTGTCGTTCTGGAAGCCACCGAGGATGGCTTCTATCGCGTTGGAAACAAGGACGGTGTGCTAGAGACAATGCTGGCAAGGAACATGTTTACTGTCACCAAGGAAGCCTTCCTGACGGTAGACGACGTGCCGAAGGACAGCATCTTGAAGCTCCGCCGCCTCGCAACTCTGCAAAGCAAGACGGGGGGGCAAGGGTTCACGAGATGCAACTGCAGCCAACGGTGCACCACTCAACGCTGCGGTTGCAGGCGTGCCGGCCTCCTTTGCAACAGCAAGTGCCACAGCAGTCTGCCATGCAGCAACAAGGGAGACGCTGCCCCACCGACTCCGAAGTCAAGAAAAACTCCGGCCAGCCACCCCAAAAAAAGAGTTGCAAAGAAAAAAAATTGCAAAAAAGATTTGTTTGTGAGAAATAAATAAATTTTATCCACCCACATCTAACCAACAAAAATCTTGCTTCAACACTTCTAACCACTGACATGTGGTTACAACTACTTCTAACTCACAATATCTGGTTACAAGTAGGTGGCTCCACTTGTAACCAGATTGGTTTGGTTCAACCTACTTACAACCGGTTTCAACTAGGTGCAACCTACCTCCTACTTCCAACAGTAACATATGCAATTTTGATGTTAACCTACAGGGTTTTGACCAATTCAACTTTAAAAACGGCCAAAGTCGCGTTTTGACCCAAAAGAGGGCATTTTTTGGACATTCTTTGTTCTGTAGTTCTCACCTTTGGACAGGAACCCCCGTTTTTCTGGAAGGATTTTGATTCTATGTAGTGTTTTTTTTATCTAACTATAGTTTTTCATTGCCTTCTTATTACTCCTTATGTGCCAAAAATAACGTTAGCATGTTTTTTTAGACCCATTCCCCATAAGACCCATGTTAAAAATCCGAACTTTGACTGCATTTATCTCAGAAACGAGTTCAGGAAGGAGCATTTTGTTTGATAACACTGACTTCAGCGCATGATTTTCTATCGATATGGATCAAATGGGGAACTTTTTGAATACTTTTTTGCAACTGATGTACTACTTTCAAACAAGGGTTCTTATTTAGATACTAAGAACCCTTGCTATTTACTGCAAAATTAGGAGTCACACAAACTAACAACGTTCTAAATGGCATAGTTTTTTTTTATGTCAAAGTTGTGAGGTTCTTACCATTTTTAAGAAGTTGTATGATTGGGTTATTGACTGCACTGGACCATCCAGGGATGATCACTTTAGTCTGATTGGTTGGTCGGAAGCCAGATGCCAAGATGTCCTGCACGTTGAATTCATTTCCAATTTGGTATCCCTTATCCAGATGTGCGTTGCCCCTTCAGAGAAAGTATCAATGGTTAGTACAGAATAGAAGTAACCGCTGAAAAAATTCGTGGCGTTCCTTTGTCACTTACTTGTTGAAAAAGTAAAATCGGATATGGTCTTTGCGAAAGCTGCTCAGCCGTGGGACTTCATTGTCTGTAATATAATTTATGTTGAGGAGTTGGGGTGAAGAAGAGAAACTGAAGCAGGATGCAACTACTCAACGGGTATGACGTCACGTGATCACACTGAATCAGAGTGTGGTGGAGCCTAGCCACCGGGCAGAGGAGAAACTCTGAAACTCTATGTGTCTTGCGACGAAATTTATCATAATACAGTGGAAATTTGTTTTACACATTTTTCTTGGAATCTCACGATGAAAATCGAAACCAGATTCAGGACATGGAGAAATTTTGGTTCACATTGGGCTCGCGCCAAGTTCAAGAGTTAAATCTCATTGGACGACATTAAAAGTGTACTAGCTAACTCCTTGATTAATGTTCCAACGAAGAGATAAGATCATCTTGGCGCAGTTAGAGATTAACGTTGAATGACAGTTGTGACGCACTTACGTAGGAAATAAAGGTACTATTGTCATCCACTTTCAGCCAATTTACAGACTTCGGGATTATTTTTCCAGAAGGTAATCTGTGCAAACATAATGAGAACTGTTTCTTTCTGAAAGAACTGCTTATTTTTTCTCAATACGAGCTTTATTAACAATCCATCTTGTTTATATTTAATCAACATAAACGAAAATTCCTTTCGTAAAATGCCAACTTTGAACTTTTATTTGACGATCACGTCTTTGATGAAACATGGGTCTGAAACAGGCTGAGAGTGCAAAGTGCCTAAAAACTAAAAGCGATACGTTGCAGACTCGAAGTACTTGGTTACATAACATATTGAGACTCATTGAGACCATATATGGTCGCGCATACGGTTTTGAACTACAACAAAATGTTGATTCGAAATAAAGATACCTGATAAAACAAGAACTTGAGAAAAAACCTGTGAAAATTGAAAATTAAGTTTGGCCATGGATAAATAAGTTCACGACGGCGCAGCAGGATACCTGCGAAAATGTGGATAGAAGCCGCGATCAGAAGAGTCACCAGTAGCAGTGAGCGCGCCATGGTCTCAGCACGCCAAATGCGCTACTGGGCAAACCCAACGGTCGTCCTGAGTACTCTCCTCGAGCGTGTCTTTCGGTATCATGTCAGCAAAGAGGCATGTTTCTATCTTGCGATCTCTTGTCTTGCAGATAATATTCCTCGGGCGAAGCAAATGCACACCAAGGTTTAAGTTATGGGTTCCTTTCCATAAAACGAGGATGGAAATGAGAACACTCTTATTGTAGGGACGTGACGTCACGTTCAAATGAATGTGACAAAATGTCGCGTTCCTTTGAGTATTGTTTCATTCGTTTGGATGTGAATCAAAAGGAGTTTCGCCCGTATGGGTCCGGAGGTGCATTCCGAGGTGGTAACGATAGACAATTTTGTTTATGCAAACGGGGCATTTTAAAGGTCTCTCCCCTACATGGGTCTGAACGGTCTGAACGTGAACTTTAAGGTCACTGCATCGGTGGACTTTCTTATTGCACACAGTGCACTCAAAAGGCTTCTCCATTGCAAGTGTCTGAACGTTAGCTCTTAGGGAACTCCGAGAAGAATGTGCAGTCACAAGGATCCTCTCCTGTAAGAGGATGCACGTGCTTTCTCGGAGTGCCTATTTTGCAGGAAGTTTTCGTGCAGACACTCTCAGCACCTTATTGAGTTTTGGATCATTTTGTCAGTACTTATGCAAGTAATTTGTGAAATCATAGTGAGCAATTTTTCCTTTCTTTAAAGAACTACTTAGGAAATATTAAAGAGGGGACTGAGAACTTTGTTTTGTACATAATTTTACAAAGGAAATTAGTCATATTTACTTAGAAAATACTAAGCATTATTGCTGTTTACGTAATAAACGTTACGCTCAGTAACGTGCTGAGAGTGGACGGCACACTCTAAAGGCCCTGCCTTGTGCGGGTCAGAAGGGGAGTTCGGCGACTGCAGTAATCACTGAACTTACAAACGGTGCACTTGCACTCACCGATAGCCTGAATGAATCTTCCAAATGACTCACCGCAATTTGCGAAAGTCTCAGCAGAAACCATCAGCCCTGTTCTCGTAGTGTTCCGAAATTCTGAAATTGCAACGCAATTTTACCAAGAAATAGAAGATTTTCACTTCCCAGCGGTCCCTGCAGCGTTCCCCAGAGTGCCTCCAGCTCTCAAATCGATATTTTGGGTCTCCAGAACACTCGTGCAAAGCGCCAGACCGGGGTCAAAGAGAGCAAGGTTAAGCCGCTCATAGCCCTCTGACTAACGCACTTGAAAAGATGTAAGCAAGTTTCCAAATTCAAATTTTATTTGGAATTTTCTGGTACAACAAACTGTTTGCACGGTTAATTCTTCGGCGCTAAAAAAAATTCACTTTTTCAAAATTTTACATATCCACGTGTGGAAACTTAAAATGGTAAACTACCATAACCGCAACAAGGCGAAATCAGGAAATTGACTCATTTCACGAGAAAGATGACCCGCTTCACAAATTAGCAAATAGTGCAAATGATTTGAAAATAAAAATGGTTTCCTCGGTCATCATTCAAGCAGCCACGGCCGCCACCTGAAGCAGTCCTTGGGGCAATCGGTCGTCCTGGCGTGGCCCGCGAACGCCCGTCTCAGCGCAGTCCCCCTCAGCTCCACGTGGCAGCCCCACGCGCACCACTGGCAGGCACAGGAACGCAAGGCGGCACTCAGGATGCGGAAGTGGAGTCTGGGGTTCCTCGCCAGCAGGTCCAGGAGAGCGGGGCCGTGCAGGAAGGCGTGGGGGCAGCCTCCGGGAGCCAGCCTCAGCTCAGTGAGGCAGGGCGCAGTGGAGCTGCTCACGGCCCGCAAGAAGGTGTCGAAGGGACCTGCATCTTTGATGTGGAGCTCCAGGGTCTGCAGGGACGGGAACTGGGGTGGAGTGGAGGCCACCAACTCGAACATGTCTAGCTTACAGTGCAGGCTCAGGCTTTGAAGGGTATTGGCACAGGGCGATTCGGCCAGAGCGCGCAATGGAGCAACAATGTCGATGTGAGCTTGTGGTCCTTCGAACGTAACAGACCGGAGTTTCGGCGCCTGGCGGAGGTAGTCCAGCACCCCGGGAGACCATGCGCCGTCATCATGAACGTAGAGAGAGATTGACTCTAGGCTGGGTAATGCTTGTAACTGGGACACACCGTCTTGGCTACGACAGTCCAACGACCGCAGCCTGGGCATGTTTACCAGCAAAGCAACAGGGAGCTCCTCCAATGCACCATCGAAAGCCACTTCTTCCAGAGTCGTCGCGTGTGTTCGTAATAATAAGCCAAGAAAGGGGTCCGCCGTAACGCTTCCTGTAATGTACTGCAACGCAGTCAGGGAAGACCTCTGCTCAGGCCACGGCAAAGGTTCGGGCGAAAGCAGGTGCGATGCAAAACCGATAGTGAGTTGATTGATATGCTTCAAACTGTAGGCTACCCGAAGGAGTGGAGTCGTCTCAATGGAGGCAATGCGGTACTTAAAAGCCACTGCAAGCTTCCGCAGACCACCAAGAGCAGAGAACAGCTGAAGTGCGGCCACGGCGAAGGCCTGGCCAGACTCTTCCTCCAGTGTCACATGAAACTCGCTGACGACACAGGTGGTGCTGTACACTGCGGCTTCCAGGTTCGCACTGGACGGGCTGGCGACTTGCAAAAGACGGAGACATGGGGCGAGGCGGAGGGCGGCGCACTGCAGTCCTTTATCGTCTTTGAGCACTTTCACGGTCCTCCAAAGCTGCGGGTGCAAGCAGAGGTCACGGAGGCGGCGGCACACCGGCCGGCACCTCAGGAGCTGCCTGGGCTGCAGGAACGCCAGCACGGCCAGCAGCGCGTCGTCGGGCAGCGCCAGCAGCTGGGGCACACGGACGGAGCGGGTGTAAGCACACTCTCAAACGCCTAAGAAGCATTTGCTTCGTAGCTACAAAGAGAATGAAGGCATTGTAGAATTACGAAGGATTTTGCTTCATGATGCGAAGCATTTATCCGTAGATTTAACAATGCCTTCATTTTCTTCGCATTACAAAGAGATTCTTCGTAGAGTTTGCACTGTGCACTTAAGTGCTACAAGTGAGCACGGCAGAAATGGTTTTGGTTTTCTCAGGGACTCCCTGGAAATCGCATATGTCTTTACTATAATCTACCTTGAGAAACCAGAGACCGTTTAGGCCATGTGAAAAAGTTTCAAACAGCAAGCAGCGATCAAAAGGGTCGAGTGATTCCGGCAAATAATGGGAAGGACAAAATTTAGGGCTGTCTTGTGCCTTCAAGGGGCTCATACATGTTAAAAGCACCTTGTAAAAACATGTTTTTTGGTGTAGAAGGATCTTATAATTTCTGTATTAAAACCCTTTTTGATAATTAAGTAAGCTTCATTTTGATGTTAAGTGACCAAGAAAATTTTGTGGAATTTTAGTAGAAACGTTTAAAATTTTGGTTCTCGTTCCCCCAAAAGTCAATTTTTTTCAAAGTCAATTTTAAACAGTTTTGAAAAAAAAAAAAAAACTAGTGAAAAACAATTATCCTAATGTTAATGCGCGGACATTGCATTTCAGAAATATCGCGATTAACTGATTAGCAGTGACGAAAGTTAATGTACACTTTCGCGTACACTCCAATGTACACTTTCGCGTACACTCCAATGTCCACTTTCAGGTACACTACGAATTTCCTACTAAGAAATGCCGTGCAGTCATAATGCTATAACAGCGGTTCCCAACCTTTTTCGGTTCGCGACCCCAAATTTGTAGCCAAAAATTTCCGCGACCCCCAGGAAAAATTTCGCGACCCCACGCGACCCCTTCTTTAGCATGCCTTTGATACAAAGTGCGATAATCCGGCTTAGTTTGGGAGCAGTATTGTCTCAAAGTTGATCAAAACGGTCAAAAATGTCTGTGAAAAATCGTGTTTTGGGCCGACTTTAAGCATCTACTGCGTCTGATACGAGGCGGTATTTCGTCTTCCCTCAACGGGCCTTTGGACCTTTCTTTAGCATGCCTTGTTACGGAGTGCGATTATCTGCCTCAGTTTGGAAGCAGTATTGCCGCAAAGTTGATCAAAATACGTTTTTTCAGACATTTGTGACCGTTTTGGTTAACTTTGCGGCAGTACTGCTCCCAAACTAAGGCAGATAATCGCTTTCCGTAACAAAGGCATGCAAAAGAAAGGTCCAAAGACCGATTGACCGTTTAGGGAGGACGAAATACCGCCTCGGATCAGACGCAGTGGATGCTGAAAGTCGGCCCAAAACACGATTTTTTACAGACATTTGTGACCGTTTTGATCAACTTTGCGGCATTTAAGCAGTCACTGCGTCTGATTCGAGGCGGTATTTCGTCCTCCCTCAACGGGCAATTGGTCTTTGGACCTTCCTTTAGCATGCCTTTGTTACGGAGTGCGATTATCTGCCTTAGTTTGGGAGCAGTATTGCCGCAAAGTTGTTCCCGCCAGTGCTCGACGTGTGGGCTAGACGGGAAACCACCGCGACCCCAGGCGACCCCAGCCACCTCGCCGCGACCCCTCGAAATTTTTTTGCGACCCCAGGGTTGGGAACCGCTGTACTATAACTAAAAAGCCCACGAAGCATTACTTTGTAATTACGAAGAAAACGAAGGCGTTGTAAAATTGCCTCGTATTATGAAGAAATGCTTAGTATTACGAAGGATTTTGCTTCATAATACGAAGCATTTATTCAAAGATTTTACAATGCCTCCAATTTTTTTTGTATTAAAAAGGAATTCTTCGTAGAGTTTTCAATGAGTAAGCTCATTCTCAGTACCTAACGATACATCATAATACTGAGATATTTGTTCGTAATATGAAGAAACTGGTCATAAGTTATTGAGAACTCTTCACCGTAGGTAACTTGCCTCAGGAATTTGGGAGTGTGCCAGAACCGGCTGATTAACATGACGATATGAACAGTATACTCACAGTTTGAGATTCGTCCATCATAGGAGCCGACGTGGACGTCGAGAAGATGACGTTGGGGGAAAGCTCAACCGCCCTATGGGGTCTTTTCGATGGTGGACTTGACATGGATGTCTGCTCGGATGCCTCAACCGCGGATGTGACGTGATGAAAGAACAGGCACTGCTGGCACAGAGCGGAAGAAAAATAAAGACACCAACTAGGAGCGATAGTTCCTTTAGAAGATTTTGTGGAAAATACGCAGCGGACGAGGGCGATGCGAGAAATGAACAGGTTACGCAAGCGGCGCATGCACACAGAGATAAATTCCTACATAGACCTGCTCGTTGTAACTCAAAGAAAACGAAGGCTTCGCAGCCTGCGAAGGAAATCGTTTGTAACAAGAACGATTTAGTTTGTAATACGAAGCAGAAAATAATCCTTCGCAGGCTGCGAAGAAGTTCTTCGTAGGCTACAAAGGATGTTTTTTTTTCTTTTTAAATTACGAACGAAATCGTTTGTATAATAAACGATTTCCTTCGTAGGCTGCGAAGCCTTCGTTTTCTTTCCATTACACCGAGCAGTTCTTAGAAGGGTTCCATGAGTGCAGGCGACATTTCCTTGCCGTAACGTTCCGAGTGGTTCTACCGAGACGACTGCCGCCCGTTGTCAGTGGAGCGCGCTTGCTTGGTGCGTTTGGAGGACAGGTCCTTCAACAACGCAACTCGCTAGTCTGCGTACCGCTGCAGCGGGGAGTGAGAGTGGGGGCCAGCGCAACAATACGCTATAAACGTCAGAGCATATTAGAAAAGAACTAATGAATTAGTAGACTGGGGTACAGCCGGCGCTCTGGGAAGAAGTTACGAGTCACAGTACACTTTGATGGAGGGTAAAAAAAAGGGGGGAGCTGAAAGGGGTTCGCAGCACTCAACTAAGAACTTGTACACGCAAGTCGTGTGATACGCCTGATGAGACTTCAGAGCGCTGATGACCATTGAAGAAAGATTGTACGTGGGGTAAGGCCTCTATTCCTCTGATGGACACTCCCACCAGGACGCCGAGTGAGGAGGAGGAAAAAGTGCCACCGAGCGGCTAGTTCCCAGAATCGCCGTATTTGGTTTGCCAAGGTTTGTACCGGTTTAAGTCACAAAAGTAAGCATTTTTTTTTTTAATTTAAATTTTATCCACATTGTATTTAGAACCTCAAGTAACATATAGTCATGGAGGTCGCTCCTCTGCAAATATTGTTCCCGGTTTAAGTTTTTCTGTACAGTAAAGACTGTACGAATAATTGCTTCTTAACACGATGAAAACGAAGACATTGTTAAATCTACGAGAAAATGCTTTGTATTATGACGCGAAAACATTCGTAATACGGAGCATTTCTTCATATGAAGCAATTGCTTTCATTTTCCTCGTAGTTATGAAGCATGCTTCGTAGACTTATTCACTAAGCGTAATGGTAGACGTGTCTGCTGACTCGAAATTTCGTTATTACACTGATTGAACTAGCGTAACTCTGTGCCCGAGTCAAACATTATGTTACACCTAAAACGAAGCATAGACTAGACATTCCGCCATACATTTAGATGAGGGGAATTTGGACTGGTGAGCCTGTTACGCTTAGAGCGTAAATCGATTACGCTTGGAAACTGAGGGTCTTTCTACACGCTTTAGTTTTACCAGTGAAGCTCAAACGGTTTCACCTGCTAGCTTTGTGACAGTGAACAGCAAAGGAAGTGGCGATACCCTTCGGCAACTCTGCACTGAAAATGTTCATTCTAATCCTCGTATAGCGCGATTCGGTACATTCGCGGTCCAAAAGGTTATCACTTTCGTCATCAGCGCACTCAAGAACTTGAGAAACAATTTTAAGCATGCAATCAAATTGTTTTCACATTTTTCCGGTTGATGGGGTGACCTACTCTTGTTACTGCAGTCAACAGACTGTGTCGAGTGGTCCCTGAATTATGCCTCTACTCCGCTCAGGCGCCCTGTCGGCTTGCACTGTATAAAACACCTATTAATTCACACGTATCTTAAATATCATAACTCACGATTTTGTTCATATCCCTGTTGGTCCGTGTACAGAACTGAGCATTGTTGTTCACTAATTCGAGTGAAACGAAACGCAGGTTTGAGTGTGTACGCGGATGTGCTTCAACCATCAAAGTAACAAAGAGTGTACCTCCGTGGCGGTTTCCACGAGATCATTTGGTACAAGTCACATAGGTTTCCATAACACTCTTGGCATTGAAGTAAGGGAAAGTGGGGCGATTTGTAACAGGGGCGATACGTAACAAATGCGTTTATTAATTTAAGTGGAGGGAGCAGAGGAAAATCTGAGTATGGCCCCTTTTTCGCTTCAGGTAGAGGGTCCTTGAACAATCGAAGCGGATGTGATCGGTGCCCAGGTAGTTTTGGAGGGCGTCTGAAATTTAGGGTACAGCGAAAACAGGCAAATCTTTAATTTTGAATTCTAAGAAGTTTCTGTCCGAGGCTCCCCAGGTATGAAGCACCATCGAAGTACCGTTGGGGCCTTGAAGCGTGACCCCTTTACAATGTAACCACGTGGCATAAGTTGCTTTTACTTTGTCCAGTGATAGTTAGGGACATATTTCTTGCGTAACAGGCATTTGAGGCGATACGTAACAGACCCGCATAAAAACAAGAATTTAAGTAGTTTTTGCAATTAAATGCTTGAATTATTTCTCGAATCATCTGCTGCCTAATTCCAATACATTTACACAGCTCAAAATGCATTTTAAAGCGAGATATTCTATTCTTTCCTTCAAAATTGAAAAAAGTGAGGTTAGGGTTGAGGTGGTCAACGGCAGCTTGTAATGTAGACTTTAAGGCGTCCGCAGGACATCCGAAGAACAACTGCTGGAGGAGATAACATTCCCGACGATGTTTCATTTAATGTGTAGGATGTTATGAAAAGCCCCATGGCTGTTACAAATCACCCCATACTGGGGCGATTCGTAACAGCATGCAAGGGTTTGGGAAGCGTCTTACACTCTCAGCCTTTTACTGACTATTTCTCATTAGCAGACGTATTTCTGTTAGCAACCATAATACTTAGTATTAAGTTCTTAAATACGTAAAAATTTCTTTGTAATTTACTAAGAAAACGGTAATATCAGTACAGTAATTAGCAATTGCTAAGCAATACTGACAAAAAATACTAAGTATTATGGTTGCTTACAGAAATGCGTAAGCTGATGAGAAAAAGTCAGTAAAAGGCTGAGAGTGTAGATTTCCAAGATTACGGATCCCAGATTGGTCCAATGGAGCTGTACAGTCTAGCCAGACTGTTCAACTGGCTCAAGTTTGACATCGATATGCAGAATGTTCTTTATTTTGTATAGAGAATAGG
This sequence comes from Thrips palmi, assembly GCF_012932325.1. Classification (NCBI taxonomy): domain Eukaryota; kingdom Metazoa; phylum Arthropoda; class Insecta; order Thysanoptera; family Thripidae; genus Thrips; species Thrips palmi. The sequence continues at coordinate 2,201,052 of NW_023144621.1, read as the reverse complement.
GTATTTCGGAGCAGCCCTGGCCCGGAAGAAGGACAAAAACGGAAGTTAGAAATGGCAGTTTCTATGAGAAATATACGCTGCAGATGAGGATCCGCAGCGTATATTTCTCATGAAAACTGCTATTTCTAACTTCCGTTTTTATTCTTCTTCTTCCGGGCCAGGGCTGCTCCGAAATACCCTATTCCGAAATCTGTTACAAATCGCCCCACTCTCACTTACATCCGCGTATACACACTTATACCTGCGTTTCGTTTCACTCGAATTAGTGAACAATAATGTTCAGTTCTGTCCACGGACCAACAGGGATATGAACAAAATCGTGAGTTATTGTGTTCTAGTTACGTATGAATAATTAGGTGTTAATACTAGACACTTCCACCAGAATGCCGAGTGAAGGACAAGAGGAGTATTAAGCACCGGAACCAGTTCCCAAAATCGTCCTATTTGGAGGTTTTGATGTTTTTAAGTGATAGAACTCATCCTGGAGTTGGCAAGATGGTGTCTGGAATTAGACGCACTTCAAGCAATGCCTGAAGTGAAGAACAAGAGCATGGCCCGGAAACAAGGAATTGGGGGTTTCGGCAGGTTTAAGTCAAATGTGCAACCTTAAAATCTAGCTTTCTTGAAATTTTGGCTTTAGAATGAACATTTATCGTCAAAGAAGAAGCGATATTTGGCAACTGTTTCCACTTGTCTCTGTACTCTGTCAGAAGCATCTATAGGTGTCTACAGGGTATTTCCGCGGCTCTTGAAACAGAAGGAAGTAGAACACAAGTAAGTGCTCAACTTCCGTCCCCTCGCCTGAGGAGGAGATAATGGCTGCCCCTTGAACGGGCGAGGGGACGGAAGTTGTGCCCTTACTTGTGTTCTTCTTCCTTCCGTTTCAAGAGCCGCGGAAATACCTTGTTGTTGACCGGACGTCCTCCGTACTTATTCTCCCCTTTCCTTCTACGGTGTGTCCAGTAGACTCATCCTCTCACAATGGATTTCTTTCAGTGCGGGGCTGCTTGGAATCGCTAGCTAGTGGCAGGCTGCAGCCTTGGTGGTGGCGTGGAACCACCTCCCGAGCCCGGCGCCTCTAAACTCCGTGAAACGTCCAAGGAAAGGTAAGAAAGCCCATCCTCTGCAGGCTTGTCTTGGCGTAACGTACCGATTCCTTTAACGTGTGCACTCTGAATGTCTTACAGTGAAATTTAACCTACTTTATTCGTACGTGAAAGTGAATTCGGCGCAAGCATAATACGAAGCAATATTCCTTCGTAATACTAGTCTTTTTAGCTTGTTCTTTTTAAGATACAAATACAAACCTTCGTAATACATACGATGAAAAACCACCTTCGTATTATGCTTGCGCCATTTCCTTCGTATGGTTTATTTCATCGTAAGACATTTAGAGTGTGTCTTCGATCAAAGCTGCAGAAGATATTACCACTTCTTATTTCCATGTCCTTTCTTCTTCCACTCAGAGATTGTTCTCCACCAACGCCAGTTCAGAGAACCGAATCGGAGGTCCATAGTACCATAAGAACTTCAGGAAGTATGGAGTGCGGCCATCCGACATCTGCATCGGTTTCTGCAATGGACGAACCTTCAACTGTGAGTATATTTTTCTCTGAAACCTTCAGCCGATCGTTGCTAGCTGCGATGGCTTTCACTGTCGTTCATTTTGAGATACTTTAACGTTAGGGGAGTGGGGGGGGGGGCAGAAGTTTGGTTGTCGATGGCCCTATAAGGAATGTCGGAATATTTTTCTTTCAAATATTGACAATTTTGCTCTCCGAAAACCTTACCAACTATTTTAGGCCTTTCAAATTAGAGCATAGCTAGCAGCTTGTTATAACACAGTATCTTGAACATACGTAAGCTTCCAAAGAAAGTACTACTTCGTCATCTTTTAACTATTTCTTCGTGTAACAAAGTAAGTTAGTCTGTATTAGGTAGGCCCGAGATACTCCGTACGTTTTAAGCATGTGAAAGTACGTCAATAATTAACGAGCATGCAGTATTATCTTAATTTTGTACAGCTCTGCTTGCTTATGGACTACCCTAACAAATTTATGCGAGTTCCCGTTTGGCTTTAAGAGTTTAAATAAGGTTTTCTGTGTGCTCAAAGTAAATACTGTATCCTTGGTGTTTGACAAACTACTAGTTTCTTCTGTCTTAGAAACCAAAATACCCAAAACGCATGTACAGGCACTCTACATGTTGTACAGTGAGAATTCTCCATAGTATGGTGAAAATGTTCCATATTATGAAGTGCAGCTGACTTCGTGACATACCATTGAGGATTTACTGTACCGTATCGATATTTTGACGAATTTCGTTGGTATTATGGAGAAAATCTCGCCCATGATATGTTACTGCAGCATTTCGCCGTATGACATTAACAGTGTGCCTCAACCTGAATACTCTTGGGTTAATCTGATAATTGTCCCCTCTTGTCAATATTCTCCGCAGGACGTCACAGTTTTCTCCGCAGAACCTCCCAGTATTCTTCGTAGGACCCTACATTGTCCTCCGTAAGACTTTTCAGTCTTCCAGAAAACTGTGAGGTCCTACGGAGTATATTGACAAGAGGGCTGCGGAGAATCTTGTCTCTAAAATTTATAGAATTTTCCGTTTAAAAGCTGTAGCTTTTAGCTTTTTAGTCTCCATTGAGAGTATTTTTCCACAATTTGAGAGAATCAAGCCTTGTTATTACTGCCTTATGTTTGCACGCTTGAAACCTTCCGAAGTATTTTGAGCATACAGAATACAAACAAATGTACTTTAATAAAAGAAGAAATACTTCGAAAAATTTCGAAGTACTATTTTTTTTGTAAGCCTACACTCTAAAAAATAATGGCATTTGTACTACACCGTCGTATGGTAGAAGTACCAACTGCGGTATGGGAAACGACAATCCTATACGTGATTTGGAAAATTCCTATGCTTTTCGTTCTTTTGCCAATGCGGTGTAGTAAAAATCCGAACCGAGTATAGGAATTTGATTTCCTATACTCGTGATCGGTTTTTTGCCACACTTTTTAGTAGAAATCCTATTTCTTCAGGCCGTTGTATAGTGCTTTTCCAACAACGCATTAGTAAGAATCCCAAACATTTCTGAAAAATCTTTTCAGGAGAGAGGGGAACAAAATGGATATTCAATATTGATAACAGGCTGCACAAGGACTAAGGCGGCTAAACTGCCCACAGAAAAGTAAACAAAAGCTCATGTGTGTCAAACCGTTGTATAGAAATTGGCACTAGACGAATCGTTAACACCGGTTTAAAGTTATTTTGTTTCTTGTTCTGCCCCATTATCACATATGGTTTTAGATTATTTCGACTTCTTCAGTAAAACTTGAAATGGATTAGTCTCTGAAAATCGCGGCAACTCTGAGAACTATTTATGTAAATGAGCCATGGTTTTAAATCCTTGCGAACTTTTCTGTGATATTATAATGAGACTGAAAATAAACGTAGCGCTCCAAAGCATTTTGGCATCGTCTATTGTTAAGTTACCTTGTAAAACGTGAACTGTGGGTATAAGGGTCCACTGTCAGCCGCCTGGCGCCAGGTTTCACAAACCTGCCGCTAGGTGGCGCTTGGAGCGCCGTGCCCGTTCACCAATAAGTATTTCCGATTTATGTTACTAAAGTGAATAATTTTCGACAACTATATCATCTGTTGCCTAAGTAAGTGTCAGCCCTAGCCGTTGGCTTCCAGTTTTGAACAAAATATTACACTATAGTACAGAAAAACGCATTACCATGTTGCCACTCGCTGGCGACTGCGGTCGGCCATTAGGTTGGGTGCACGCAAGATCTTCCTCCAATCCAAGCGATCCATCTCGTGTCAGAGGGTCTTAGGCAGGACTGATCTCACTTCCGAATTTGAGGTTACTTCTGCTGGAGTCCTAACAACTTCATTTTTGAAATGCCATCCCGAGAGAAGTGGTACCATGCCATGTTCTCCCGAGTGATGTCTAACGATCCACTAAATAAGCTTTCCTTGTGCATGAATAGGAATTTCACCACCTCACGTAACGAAAACATCCCACAAGTCGTATGGGATTTTTACCATACACGGTGTAGTATTTTCCCCACACCCTAATATAGTAGAAACCCAACAACACGTATAGGATTTTTGCCATATCGACATATGGTAAAATTACCATGTCCTGTGTGGGAAAAATCCTATACCGAATAGGTTAAATGCGTCCGATACTTTTATAGGATTTCTACCACAATTTTTTTTTAGAGTGTATGTATGCTCGAATTACTCAGTTAAAACAAACTGCTTTTCACTGAAAAAAATCTATAGTAAAGGTCACCAAACCGATGGTAACTTTTACTATACCGTATAGTAACTTTTCGACAGCTGGAATTAATAGTGAATGTTACTATACAGCCGTTTAGTGTAAGCCACTAAAATTTACAGTGTGTCCTACTATACCGTTACAGTGTGTTCTACTATACCGTATAGTAAACCGCACTATCGTATAGTACGGATACGGACCAATCAAAATGCGAGCGGCTGCCGCCGCAGGACCTCTCCCCTCCCCTCCTGTTGTACCGCCCTTCGCGGTGGAGCCGAATGGTCTAGGCTTGTCACTCTTACTTCTGCTGCGACCCGGGATTGAACCCACGCCGTCGGCACTCTGCGCCGATGCCGTACCACTCGGCCACCCTCGCCCGTGAGGACCATCGCCTGCAGAGAGCAAACACGTGCAAGGCAGCAGCGCGCCGAGCGGCAGGAGTGGGAGGGGTGGGGGTGGCCGCGCGGCGGGTCTCAGCGGGGGGATGTGGCAAGGGGAGGGGCAGGCGACAACACCGGTGTAGTGGCATTTACTATACAGCAGTGGCAGCCACCAAAGAACCCTTACCACAGCGTATAGTAACTTTTACGATAAGCGTTTCGTAACGCGCACTAAACTTAAAGTACTGTGCACTACTAATGGGCTTACTATACGGGTATAGTAACATTCACTAAAGTAGTTTTTTCAGTGTTCTTTTTAAGGCCTAGAATAGTTTGTAAGGTTTTGCAGAGTGCGAAACTTGCCACCTTCGTAGCACCCAAGTGTTCTCACCCGCTCCGTCCCTGTGCCCCAGCTGCTGGCGCTGCCCGACGACGCGCTGCTGGCCGTGCTGGCCTTCCTGCAGCCCAGGCAGCTCCTCAAGTGCCGGCCGGTGTGCCGCCGCCTCCGTGACCTCTGCTTGCACCCGCAGCTTTGGAGGACGGTTCGACTGGACAATGACTTTGAAGGACCGCTCTGCGCCGCCCTCCGCCTCGCCCCATGTCTCCGCACTTTGATAGTCGTCAGCCCGTTCAGTGCGAACCTGACAGCCGCAGTGTACAGCACCACCTGTGTCGTCAGCGAGCTTGCTTTGGTACTGGAGGACGAGTCTGGCCAGGCCTTCGCCGTGGCCGCACTTCACGTGATCTCTGCTCTTGGTGGTCTGCGGAAGCTTGATTTGGATATTATGTACGCTATTGCCTCCTTTGAGACGGATCCAATCTTACGGGTGGCATTCAGTCTGAAGGATATCCGCCTACTCACTTTCAATTCAGTCGAACTTTCATCACTGCCGCAAACTGTCTCATGGCCGGAGGGAAGGCCGTCTGTGACTTGTTTGAGCTACCAAGCAAGGGTCGACGACGTTGACCCCTTTATGGGCTTAGTCTTACGAACGCACGCAGCGACTCTGGAAGAAGTGGCTATCTCTAGGGTATTGGGGGAGCTCCCTGTTGCTTTGCTGGTAAACATGCCCAGGCTATGGTCGTTACGCTGCAGTAGCCAAGACTGTGTGTCCCAGTTACAGGGGTTACCCAACCTAAAGTCACTCAGCGTTGAACATGACGGCGCATGGTCTCCCGGACTGCTGGACTACCTCCGCCAGGCGCCGCGTCTCCAGTCTGTTACGTTCGAAGGCCTCAAGGCTCACATTGACATTGTTGCTCCGTTGCGCGCTCTGGCCGAATCGCCCTGTGCCAATGCCCTTCAAAGCCTGAGCCTGCCCTGTAAACTCGAAATGTTCGAGTTGGTGGCCTCCACTCTACCCCAGTTCCCGTCCCTGCAGACCTTGGAGCTTCTCATCGAAGATGCAGGTCCCTTCGACAGCTTCTTGCGGGCCGTGAGCAGCTCCACTGCGCCCTGCCTCACTGAGCTGAGGCTGGCTCCCGGAGGCTGCCCCCACGCCTTCCTGCACGGCCCCGCTCTCCTGGACGTGCTGGCGAGGAACCCAAGACTCCACTTCCGCATCCTGAGTGCCGTCTGGCCTTACTGCGCCTGCCAGTGGTGCGCGTGGGGCTGCCACGTGGAGCTGAGGGGGGCTGCGCTGGGACGGGCGTTCGCGGGCCACGCCAGGACGACCGACTGCCCCAAGGACTGCTTCAAGTGGCGGCCGTGTCACTGCAATGCCTGACGAACTCAGAGAACCGTGTTTCTATTTTATTGTCACTACCGTGTTATGCTAATTTTTGTTGTGTGTTAGGTTGCTTTCATATGTCTTGAAATGAGCCATTTAATTCGGAATGCCTTATGCTTCCGCCTTGGTGTGGATGGTTCCATTCTGTTTCTAATAATTCAGGCCGGCCGTGAAATATGTCGAAGAAAGTGAAGATATCTTTTGGTTGTCTGTTAATTCTGTATATTTCCTCCAACAGTATATTGTAAATATCAATCCGAAGTACAAATTAAAATTTGAAAACATTGTTTAATGATGGGTTTTGTATCTTACTTACAATACACCGCAGCCATAGCGATTCGCAAATGATCGACCGTATTGTCCACGACTTTATTTACACCATTCTGTAAAATGACTTAGAAAAAAAAAGTTGTCATGATTTCAGGAGTAAGTTCAGAAGCCCCGAATGACGCTGGTGATTTCCTTTCATTATTTTGAGCGGTGTAAATGCAACATCAGTTCAGATTATGTGGCCACAACCCATATTGCAGGAATACAAAATTAAAAGGAAATGTAACCAATTATCAAAGAATAAAGGAATAATTGTCTTAAGGTGAGGTGTGGGTGAAAATGGAAACTTCTATACCACTTGGCTGTGGTGGTTGAAACTTTAGGGCAGTTAAGCATGTAGGAAACTATTACACACCAAATTTCATGCAAGTCTACCCACCCATTTAGCCACAGTAGGCGTTTTTCATTGAAATTAAGCGTTTAGTATAAAAATCAGCCATGCAAAGTTTGTTGACGGAATGATCTGAAATTTGTTTTGGAGTTACCTAAACCCCTAAACTTCAATGTACCAGAGAGATATTTGAATTTTATTTTTTTGTTTTGACTGAGCAAACTTGACAATTTTTTGATTGGAAAAAATAAGTTTTTTTTTTCCATTTCTAACCACTTTAAGTTATACAATTTCAGAAAGTGGATAGCTGTTTAAAATATCTCTCAGAAACATTGTTACATAGAACACAAAGAACTACTCCAAAAAGTAAGGTCAGTATAAAAGAAAACTGTATGCGTGGCTAGTTGACGGAGTAGAAAAAATTTCTACGACACTTGTCGTTAGAGTTGGGTGACCAGAAAAGGCGCATACATACACCAGTCCATGTTACATGAACCACTCACTTACAGGTTCATAACAAATATTGTACATTAAAATAACAAGTGAATTGAATTTATCATTTTATTCAGATTTGGTACAAATTTTCACCCACACCTCACCTTTAGTGGTTGAATAATTATTTTAAATAAAGATGACCTATTTCCGCTCAACAACAAAAGTTTGGTCATTCACACTTCAAAGGCGAATTGCAGCATACTGCCGAGCCTACAGAGCAATTTAACCTCCATTTCCTTAACGCAACTATGACAGAGGGAAGTTGATGCACGCATGACAATCGTTACGAAAAAATAAAGAAAAGACAGAATATAGTGGTTCTAGACTCAAAAGTCGGTCAGAAGCGTCGTCGGCGCTCAGTAGTACGTGTAGGCAGAGCGCACGTAGGGTGCGGCGGCCACGGCGGGGGCGTAGGCGGCAACGGGGGCGGTGTAGGCGACGGAGGGCGCGTACGAGTAGGAGTAGGCGGGGGCCGCTGCGTACGCTGCCGGCGCGTACGACAGGAACTGGGGCTGCGGCTTGGCCTGGGCCACGGCGGCCAGCACCACGAGGAGGAAGACGACCTGCAACAGCACAAGTAAGCAAACACGTGGGGGCGGGACTTCCACTGTCCGTCGCGCCACAAAACGACAGCGGGACTCACGGAGGAGTTCATGTTGGTGGTGAGACTGGGCTGCTGGACTCAAATGTGACGCTCACCTTCCACAGCCGCTGTTTTATACACAGCCCGGCCGCTTGATGGACCCAGCGGGCTGCGTCGACCAGAGTGGGGGCAGATATGGGGGCGGGGCGGTCGTGGCGTCATCGGTGTCGGCAGGAAGCGATTCAAGCCCCAAATCGTGCGAGACCAAATTTAGGCAATCCCCAAAGAACAGGGGAACATTTCTAGTGCCTGGTAGTTAATTAAAACTTACGGGCTCCGAATGCTACTTTGAAATATTTCTTATTATGTGCATAACTTGTGAATCGGAAGCCGTTTACGATATAGATGTCCAGAAATGACATAACAACAGTAGCATCTACTAGGTGATGTTGTCACCAGGTGACTGAGCTCTTTAATGATTACCTTTTCTCATGTTGCGTGGCGCCCTAGAGGGTAGCATGGCCCACTCTTGCTGCGTCTCAGTTTCATTTTTCACCGTACAGAGGTCGAAGTCTGTCTGGAACTGACATGACGCGTCTCTCCAAAAATGAAGCATCTTTGCACCAGCGCGGATCGACGCTCGATTAGTTTCCTTTTATACTGCCACAAACTGAATGCCGCCCCTGCCTCCCCCTCGCATCGACTCGCACACTGTGGTCAGCGTGGCGGCTCCACCAGGCGTCCAGGCGGCGCGTATAAAACGGCGGCCGTGGAGGCAGAGCGTCACATTTGAGTCCGCAGCAGCTCAAACTCACCACCACCATGAACTCCTCCGTAAGTCGGCCACTGTCGTCTCGTCGTTGCAACCCGACTCCGGCCTCAAGCTGAAACTGACTGGTCCTGTTGCCGCTGTTGCAGGTCGTCTTCCTCCTCGTGGTGCTGGCCGCCGTGGCCCAGGCCAAGCCCCAGTTCCTGTCGTACGCGCCGGCAGCGTACGCAGCGACCCCCGCCTACTCCTACTCGTACGCGCCCTCCGTCGCCTACACCGCCCCCGTTGCCGCCTACGCCCCCGCCGTGGCCGCCGCACCCTACGTGCGCTCTGCCTACACGTACTACTGAGCGCCGACGACGCTTGTGACCGACTTCAGAGTCTTCCTCGAATTTCAGCATGGCAAGCAGCTCAGTCCGCCTGATGAAGGATGAGAAATAAATCGCTGAGAACCACCGAACCTCTTTTGACTTTATGTTCATAAACGATTGTGACACGTCCTATAAACCGTGAAACAATGTGCAAGTTTCAAGGTCGCGTTGAAGCGAGCTAAAGTTCCTTCCTCCGACCAGAAACTCTTGAAGCGCCCAAGAATACGGCTCATTCGTGTCCTTAACTGCGGAGCTGGTTAAGAATCGCTGCGCATCATAAAGATATTCCCTCGATAATGGCGAACGAAACGATTTTTCTGAGATTTGACAATGCTAAATAGACTTTTTTCGGGGACTGCTCCGCATCATGGAGATCAAATATTTTTCGACCTTTGTCCTCCGAACTGTCCAATGGTTTCAAAAGCAACTACGGAGGTCACTGTGACTGTCTTGGTCCAAAGAGGGGAGATGGCAATCAAGCGAAGCATCTTCATCGCGATCCCCTGCATTGGCCAATAGGTACACACTTAGAAACCTAAAAAGTACTGCTCGTTGTAATACAAAGAAATCGGAGGCTTCGCAGCATACGAAGAAAAAGTTCTGTGTTTTACAAATAATTTCCTTCGTAGGCTGCGGAGCCTGCGATTTCTTTGTATTACAACGAGCAGTTCTTTGTAGGAATTTATCTGTGTGAGCATCGAATGAAAAGGTTAATAAACTTGATAAGTATTAAGAAGTAGCTACTCACAAGCGTCAGGGTTCGATAACTGCTTCTATTCCGATCTTATTGGAAAACATTTGTCGGATATCAACAGGCAAGAAAAAGAATAATTTGGACGACTTTGAAATTCGAGGGGTCCTATTCAAAAGATCTTATCTGGGCGTTCCCCCGAAGACAATCTTATCTTAAACACAGGTGAATTTCACTAAGTTTGACCATTTGGGACGGGTACGAGAGTAAGCGGAATACATTTCTACATGCACTTTAGGTTTATTTGGTCTTTCATCTTCACATTTCAGTGAAGTTTATAACATATAATATTGGTTTGTAGCTGTATCAAATGATCAAACTGGGTGAAATTCGCCAGCGTTTAAGATAAGATTGTCTTGGGGGGAACGCCCAGATAAGATCTTTTGAATAGGACCCCTCGAATTAGAGAGCACGGCAAAAACGGTTCCTGGTTTTCCCAGGAACCCCCTGGAAATCGCCTATGTCTTCTCCATAGGGCTCCTGGGAAAACCAGGTACCGTTTTTACCGTGAGAGATAATTTGGTTGAGAAACCTGCTACTAGCACGCTGTTAAATTGAACGAAGAATGTCAACAACCTAAGTGCATTCGTATTAAAAAAAAGTTTCAGTAGATGACAATGTTACTTCCGACATTTTTATGAATCCAGTGTTAAAAATTACAGTGAACTTAAAACCCTTTTAAGGGGGCAGTCTCGTCCCTGTACACATTTTAGGGGGCTTTTACCCCCTCTTTTGAAAACGATGGTTTTTGAAAGATGCCTCTCAGTCACAAACGGTAAAAACCAAAATAAAAAAACGGAATTTTTAAAACATTTAATTTTAAAAAAAATCTTGTTTTGTCTTTGGCTGTAAGGGAGTAACAGGAAATGTGACAAAAGCCCGAAAGAGCCGACAAAACATACAAAATTTCACTGCGCGACACTTTCCTCTGGAAGTTTTTAACTTTTTGGCAATCCGTTTGCGGCATCTTGAAAATGAAAAAAATCCGCTTTATTTTAACCTACAATCGTCTATGTAGCCCACGGAAAACATTTTTTTAAAAAAGTAACCACAAACGTATGCAGACTGCAGTATGGATTTAATTAAGGTTTCCCTTGCGGCTACATGGACTCAGTTGGACTGTGAGTGGGAGTGAAGGGCACAAAGTGAATAGAGGGGTTGAGTGATACAAACATTTATTTCCCTCGCCTCATGAGACAGGGTTGATCACCAAAAGCGGACTTGGCCGGTGTTACAGCTCAGTAGTACGTGTAGGCAGAGCGCACGTACGGTGCGGCGGCCACGGCGGGGGCGTAGGCGGCAACGGGGGCGGTGTAGGCGACGGAGGGCGCGTACGAGTAGGAGTAGGCGGGGGCCGCTGCGTACGCTGCCGGCGCGTACGACAGGATCTGGGGCTGCGGCTTGGCCTGGGCTACGGCGGCCAGCACCACGAGGAGGAAGACAACCTGCAACAGCAGCAACAGCAAAAGTAAGCAAACACGTGGGGGCGGCACTGTTACTGTCCGTCGCACCACAAAACGACAGCGGGACTCACGGAGGAGTTCATGTTGGTGGTGAGACTGAGCTGCTGGACTCAATTGTGTCGCTCAACTTCCACAGCCGCTGTCTTATACTCAGCCCGGCCGCTTGATGGACCCAGCGGGCCGCGTCGACCAGAGTGGGGGCAGATATGGGGGCGGGGCGGTCGTGGCGTCATCGGTGTCGGAAGGAAGCGATTCAAGCCCCAAATCAAGCGAGACCAAATTTAGGCAATCCCCGAAGAACAGGGGTATATTTCGGGTACCTTTTGGGTGTAATTAAAAACTTACGGGCTCCGAATGCTACTTTTGAATGTTTTTAATTTTCTGCACAACCTGAAAATCGGAAACAGTTTTCGAAATCAATGTTCAGATATCACAAAACAATTTTAAAAGACCTCCCTCTGCACAGGAGCATCTACTTGATGTTTTCTTCGGGAGACTGAGCTCTTAAATGTTTCTCATCCCTCATGTTGCGTAGCGCCTTTAAATGTAGCACAGCCCACTCTTGCGGCCGCCTTCAGTTAGAGATTTTTGGCGTACAAAGGTCGAAGTCCGTCCGGCATTGAGACGACGCACTTCTCTTAAAATAAAGCAACTGTGGGCCAGCGCGGATCGACGCTCGATTAGTTTCCTTTTATACTGCCACAATCTGAATGCCGCCCCTGCCTCCCCCTCGCATCGACTCGCACACTGTGGTCAGCGTGGCGGCTCCACCAGGCATCCAGGCGGCGCGTATAAAACGGCGGCCGTGGAGGCAGAGCGTCACATTTGAGTCCGCAGCAGCTCAAACTCACCACCACCATGAACTCCTCCGTAAGTCGGCCACTGTCGTCTCGTCGTTCCAACCCGACTCCGGCCTCAAGCTGAAACTGACTGGTCCTGTTGCCGCTGTTGCAGGTCGTCTTCCTCCTCGTGGTGCTGGCCGCCGTGGCCCAGGCCAAGCCCCAGTTCCTGTCGTACGCGCCGGCAGCGTACGCAGCGGCCCCCGCCTACTCCTACTCGTACGCGCCCTCCGTCGCCTACACCGCCCCCGTTGCCGCCTACGCCCCCGCCGTGGCCGCCGCACCCTACGTGCGCTCTGCCTACACGTACTACTGAGCGCCGCCGACGCTTCTGACCGACTTCAGAGTCTTCAGCATGGCCGGCAGCGCAGCCCGCCCGATGAGGCTTGGAAAATAAATTGCTGAGAACCACCGAATCGTCTTTTTTCTTCATTTGCAGAAACGTTCGCCTCGCGTCACAAAGCGCTGGAACAACTTAACGTTTCAAGGTCGCGTTGGAGCAAGCCAATACTCAGTGACCAAAACACATGCAGCCTTGGACGAACAGGGGCACCCAAGCCTACGGACCATGCGTGATTTTAACTACGCAGCTTTCAAAGAACTGCTTCGTATTACTAAGATATTCTCTTTGATACTGGCAAACGAAACGAATTGTCTGAGATTTGGCAGTGCTCAGCAGACGTTTTCCGGCGACTGTACTTTTGGACCATTAGCCTCTGAGCAGCTGAAAGGTATAAAATGCACCAGGCTACAGAGATCACTGTGGCTTTCGTGGTCGAAAGAGGGAGATGGCAATCACCCATTGACTGCATTGACCAATAGGTTTTAAATGGAGAAGATATTTAGCTTCAAAAGTCCTCATACAATGGCTTTCTTTACAAAAGTTCGAGAACTGCTCAGTTTTCGTTTAAAAAATGGAAGCGTATGTCGGTATTACTTGATTTGTCTTGTCCCGATATCGACATGTTAGGAAGATATTAGTTCAAACAACTTTATTCAACACATAATTTCATGGGAAAATCTGCTAATGGCAGGCTCTCAGTTTAGCGGAAAATGGAAGCAACTCAACCGAAGTGCTTTGACTTCATTGAAAAAATCGTGTGTAAAACTATATTTAACCTGTGTTTTTATAAAATTAGTGTAAAAGGAGTCCGCTCTATCTCTGACCTCTAAAATTTTTAAGTTGTTAAAAATAACCGCTAAACGTATATCAGAGAAACAAACACTTTCACTGAATGCATTTCCATTCCACTGTCTCAATAATACACTACGTTTACGAAATATCAGTTGTGAGGCATCTGTTCCTAATATAACGGAAAGTCATCAGTTGCAGTAATCTTCAACGAAGTCTCTTTACACTAAATGTTCCTTTCCTGAAACTTTATCTTTATACTGTTTCAATTTCGTCATCGACCAAATTCTTGTGTCAGTCTAAATTTTCTCTGCAATTCATTTTTTAGGCACGAAGTAGCCTTATAGTATACCCAGGACTCAGTCGGCTCGGCTCGAGATTTGATTTGTGTGGCCCTTTATGCATTTCGGAAGTTTTCTATACGATTTTAATGAGATTTTGCAGACTAGTAGAACTTTGAACGCTGATTCTGATGTTGAAATCTGGTCAAAAATTGGTGGCCAATTTGAGAAATTTGCTGTCAAAATCGCCGTTTCCATGGCAAAACTCGACTCGTCAAAGGAAAAAAAAAGGGAGTGGGGGGAGCCGAGCCGGGGCGGGACCAATAGCGGAGCTTCTTTTTGGGTCTGTACAGCTTACTCCAAAAGCTGAAAAAGCAAACGTTCGAAATGAAAAATTTCTTTGACTGCAGGTAGACAAGATGCAACAATAGAATTGGTGCCGGTTCGAACGCAGTTTTTAGGTAGAGAACTATCCAATAATACTCTTGATTGGAGTGTTTTTGGACATGCGCAGTGTTGTTGTTGTGATTCAGTTAGCACTAGGACCACTTCGCTCCACCTCGCGACTTGCAGTGCTCATGTTCCTCGAACAAGACTCACCCGCGTTTCGAAACCATCCTCCCGAGTTTATGAAGTTTGTCAAACCAACCGTCGGGGTGTTGATACGTTGTAAGGGAGAACTATTACACAGAATTGAGAAACAGACTAGAGAACCATAGCCTTTTGAAACAAGCCAAACATTCAACGTCCACAACAATGGAGGGGCAGTTTTAATGCGCGACTGCTGGCGCTTTCAGCTTCGCGATTTTCGCAAGGGCGCAGACGCCGAGAAATAGTTGCAAACCCGAGAAAATTAATTTACTGACTTCTTCTGCTAAGAACATTTTAACCATGATGGACTTCAAAGATGTTCCATTGTCAGAACACTGCGGAATACATTAGCATTGGAATTTTTTGAATTTACCAGCATTTTGATTTCTATTTATTGTCAAGTTTAAATTTCGACGGATGGCACATCGACCACATTGGTACCCCTGCCATTGGTAGTCCCCTGAGCCACAACTTCACAACACCACTTCTTTTCTTTCTCCACACTCTTACACAATAATCAAATTGACTTCGTGACTCCTAGGATTTCTTGAAATCGTATTTTTGTTTTTTTCTAATACAAATGCTGAAATGGGCCTTTTTCCTTCTTTTGATTGCTGGACCATTTCGAAAAGGCATTTTTTTGCCACACTGAACCAGGCCGGTATGCGACAATCGAGCTGCTGTCCTGTACCATGTTGTTTCTGGTTTGGTAACGATAAGGGTTTTTAGAGGGTGGTAAAAGGGGCTCATGTCAAAAGAGAAATATAAGGTGATTCAAGGATTTATTTCTCTCGATTCATGAGTCAGGTTTGATAACCAAAAGCGGGCTTGGCTGGTGTTACAGCTCAGTAGTACGTGTAGGCAGAGCGCACGTAGGGTGCGGCGGCCACGGCGGGGGTAGGCGGCAACGGGGGCGGTGTATGCGAGGAGGGCGCGTACGAGTAGGAGTAGGCGGGGGCCGCTGCGTACGCTGCCGGCGCGTACGACAGGATCTGGGGCTGCGGCTTGGCCTGGGCCACGGCGGCCAGCACCACGAGGAGGAAGACGACCTGCAACAGTGGCAAGAGCAAAAGTTAGCAAACACGGGGCGGGACTTCCACTGTCCGTCGCACCACAAAAACGACAGCGGACTCCGGAGGAGTTCATGTTGGTGGTGAGACGAGCTGCGGACTCAAATGTGACGCTCACATTCCACAGCCGCTGTTTTATACACAGCCGCCGCTTGAGGGAAACCCAGCGGGCCGCGTCGACCAGAGTGGGGAAAGATATTGGGGGCGGGGCGGTCGTGGCGTCATCGGTGTCGGAAGAAAGCGATTCAAGCCTCAAATCAAGCGAGACCAAATTTAGGAAATCCCAAAGAACAGGGGAACGTTTCGGGTACCTTTTGGTTGTTAACAAAACCTTACGGGCTTCGAAGGCAACTTTTGAAAATTTTTCATTATCTGCACATTATCTGCACGGTCACCGTTTTCGAAAATCCATTTTCAGAAATCAGAAAAATGTAAGGGAGCTCCCTCTGCACAGGAGCATCTTCTTGATAATTTTGTCATCGGCAGACTGAGCTATTTAATGTTCTTCATTTGCGTAGCGCCCTAAAAGGGAGCCCACTCTTGCGGCCGCCTTCAGTCCAAGATTTTTGCCGTACAGGAGTCAAAGTCTGTCCGGAACAGAGGTGACGCGTTTCTCTTAAAATAAAGCATCTTTGCACCAGCGCGGAACTACGCTCGATTAGTTTCCTTTTATACTGCCACAATCTGAATGCCGCCCCTGCCTCCCCCTCGCATCGACTCGCACACTGTGGTCAGCGTGGCGGCTCCACCAGGCATCCAGGCGGCGCGTATAAAACGGCGGCCGTGGAGGCAGAGCGTCACATTTGAGTCCGCAGCATCTCAAACTCACCACCACCATGAACTCCTCCGTAATTCGGCCACTGTCGTCTCGTCGTTGCAACCCGACTCCGGCCTCAAGCTGAAACTGACTGGTCCTGTTGCCGCTGTTGCAGGTCGTCTTCCTCCTCGTGGTGCTGGCCGCCGTGGCCCAGGCCAAGCCGCAGTTCCTGTCGTACGCGCCGGCAGCGTACGCAGCGGCCCCCGCCTACTCCTACTCGTACGCGCCCTCCGTCGCCTACACCGCCCCCGTTGCCGCCTACGCCCCCGCCGTGGCCGCCGCACCCTACGTGCGCTCTGCCTACACGTACTACTGAGCTGTTACACCGGCCAAGCCCGCTTTTAGCGATAAACCCTGTGTCTTGATGAGGACAATAAATCCTTGAATCACCCAATCTCTGTCTCTCTTGGCTTTTGTGCCCTTTGACCGCCCTGATTACCACCAACCGCTCATGAAAGCAGAAACAAAATAGTGCAAGACAGTTACTTGATTGTCGCACTTTGGCCTGAATTACTGCACGGTGAAAACGGTTTCTGGGTTTGCCGGGAAGCCAATGGTTAAGGCGAAATCGGCTTCTAGGGAGTTCCTGGGAAAACCCGGGACAGTTTTTACCGTGTCAGGCTAGTCCATACTTCGGAGAAATGATCCAGGAACCGCAAGAAGCAAAGAAATCCATTTTGGAAATTTTTCTTCAAAAACAATGAACTATTTGCAGGGACAGCTAGAAACTTATAAATAACTTCTGTATAGGTACTCTGCAAACTCAACAGTGTACTTAGTACCGCCTCTTCTGCGTGTACTGACAAGTACACTCTCACGAGCGTGTACTCTACAAACTGAAGTGTGTACTCAGTATGCATCTGTAGACGCATACTTGCAAGTACACACCTACAGATGCATCAGATGCATACCTGGATGAGTTAGGTATGCATTTGTAGGAGTGTACTCAGCCAAGTATGCATCTGTAGATGTGTACTCAGCTGAGTATGCATCTGTAGATGTGTACTCATCTAAGTATGCATCTGTAAGTGTATGCGTCTACAGATGCGTACTGAGTACATACTTCAGTTTGTAGAGTACGAATTGTGCTCACATAAGTAGTGATTTCTTTTTATATTGAACTCATGACATTCGGACGTCTTATTTCTCTGCAAACTCAACAGTTTGCTCAGCACACTCTGTTAAGCGTGTACTCAGATGAGAGTGTGATTAGATGAGTACACTCTAACAAGATCGACTCAGATCCTGGAAATATATGGAGTTGAGTGCACGAAATTTTCTCCGAAGTATGTAACAGCCTGACACGGTAAAAACTGTCCCGGGTTTTCCCAGGAACTCCCTAGAAGCCGATTTCGCCTTAACCATTGGCTTCCCGGCAAACCCAGAAACCGTTTTCACCGTGCAGTAATTCAGGCCAAAGTGCGACAATCAAGTAACTGTCTTGCACTATTTTGTTTGCTTTCATGAGCGGTTGGTGGTAATCAGGGCGTTCAAAGGGCACAAAAGCCAAGAGAGACAGAGATTGGGTGATTCAGGGATTTATTGTCCTCCTCAAGACACAGGGTTTATCGCTGAAAGCGGGCTTGGCCGGTGTAACAGCTCAGTAGTACGTGTAGGCAGAGCGCACGTAGGGTGCGGCGGCCACGGCGGGGGCGTAGGCGGCAAAGGGGGCGGTGGGAGGCGACGGAGGGCGCGTACGAGTAGGGGTAGGGGGGGGCCGCTGCGTACGCTGCCGGCGCGTACGACAGGAACTGGGGCTTGGCCTGGGCCACGGCGGCCAGCACCACGAGGAGGAAGACGACCTGCAACAGCGGCAACAGGACCAGTCAGTTTCAGCTTGAGGCCGGAGTCGGGTTGCAACGACGAGACGACAGTGGCCGACTTACGGAGGATTCATGGTGGTGGTGAGTTTGAGCTGCTGCGGATCAAATGTGACGCTCTGCCTCCACGGCCGCCCCTTTTTTTACGCGCCGCCTGGATGCCCGGTGGGCCGCCCGCTGACCACAGTGTGCGAGTCGATGCGAGGGGGGGGCAGGGGGGGCATTCAGATTGTGGCAGTATAAAAGGAAACTAATCGAGCGTCGATCCGCGCTGGCCCACAGTTGCTTTATTTTAAGAGAAGTGCGTCGTCTCAATGCCGGACGGACTTCGACCTTTGTACGCCAAAAATCTTGGACTGAAGGCGGCCGCAAGAGTGGGCTATGCTACATTTAAAGGCGCTACACTGACAAAAATTTTGTCGTAACTTAGCTACAAATTTATCGCTAATTTTTTTTAGCGACAAGATTTGCTGTGGAACGAATAGCTTGTTAAACCAAACTCGTATTGGAACTTAAGGAAAATTTCTCAAGGACTAACTTGTAAGAACACATTAGCAGTCTACTTTCAAATACAAGTCGTTGACCAAAACAAATGTTGTTGGTCAACGACAAGTCTTGTAAGTCGAAAAAGATTTTGTAATGTCTGGGACAAGTATTCATGGAGTACTTTTGTCGCTAAATTTATTTTGCCTAATTTTTTTTTAATAATAGTAATGTTGCTATAACTAAAGAAGTCCAATAGATGATTATTCAAAATATGCTTTAATTGAGCAGATAATTGCAAAAGATTTTGTTTCTATACAAATAGTATCGTTAAGGGGAGGTTCTGGTGAAAATGCTATTTTCTCCTAAATAGGTCCCATGTAAAAATTTTGTTAAAAATTTGATGTCTTATCAAGTATTTTTTAAAAATTTTCATTGGGGAGGCACATTCTATCCCCTGAACCCAGTCGCAGACCCTTTTTTGTCCCATTTAGGCTATAATTTTAAAAATCTTCTTGCGCATATATTTTGTCGAAAAAGGGTTGGCTTAGACATTTTTCACTTCTTCGATTCTTTTTTTAAAAATGCCGGCATGCCCATCTAAAAATGTAAATTGCTTTTTTATTCGCAAGCTTTCTAACCAAGCATTTCACTAAAATTGATCAAAAATGTACAAAATAGAAAAATTTTTGGGGACTTTTCAGCTTAAAAAGCTAAAATTAATAATATAAGGGAAATTTTCGAGCTATGCATGCCGGAATCTTTTGAAAATGAGTCGAAGAAGTGAAAAATGTCAAGGTCAACCTTTTCCGACAAAATAGTATGGCAAGGAGTTTTTTTAAGATACAGCCTCTACAGGCTCAAAAAGACTCTTCGACTGGGTTTACAGCCTGGCATGTGCCTTCAAAAGTCAAATTTAGTCTCCCCAATGAAAAAATTTTTTATTCCGAACAAATTATGACTGTAGGATTCATATGGAAAATGGCAAGATTTTCACCAGAACCTCCCCTTAAGGGAGGTAAGAAGAATTTTGTTCTTCAACGACAAACTGTCGCTTACAAGATTTAACGACATTTTTTTCGCTTTTGGGTTTATGATAAAATTCTTTGTTTTGGAACGACTAAATTTTTACTCATCTGATTGTTTCTATACAACCATTTTTTAACAGTGTACGCAACATGAGGGATGAGAAACATTGAAGAGCTCAGTCTCCCGATGACAACTTCATCAAGTAGATGCTCCTGTGCAGGGGAGGTTTTTAAAATTGTTTTGTGATATCTGAAAATTCATTTCGAAAACGGTTTCCGACTTCCAGGTTGTGCAGAAAATTAAAAACATTCAAAAGGTGCTCTCGGAGCCCATAAAATTTTAATCACTCCCTAAAGGTACCCGAAATATACCCCTGTTCTTTGGGGGTTGCCTAAATTTGGTCTCGCTTGATTTGGGGCTTGAATCGCTTCCTTCCGACACCGATGACGCCACGACCGCCCCGCCCCCATATCTGCCCCCCCTCTGGTCGACGCGGGCCCCCTGGGTCCATCAAGCGGCCGGGTGCGTATAAAACAGCGGCTGTGGAAGTTGAGCGTCACATTTGAGTCCAGCAGCTCAGTCTCACCACCAACATGAACTCCTCCGTGAGTCCCGCTGTTTTTTGGTGCGACGGACAGTAACAGTGCCGCCCCCACGTGTTTTCTAACTTTTGCTGTTGCTGCTGTTGCAGGTTGTCTTCCTCCCCGTGGTGCTGGCCGCCGTAGCCAGGCCAAGCCGCAGCCCCAGATCCCGTCGTACGCGCCGGCAGCGTACGCAGCGGCCCCCGCTACTCCTACTCGTACGCGCCCTCCGTCGCCTACACCGCCCCCGTTGCCGCCTACGCCCCGCCGTGGCCGCCGCACCGTACGTGCGCTCTGCCTACACGTACTACTGAGCTGTAACACCGGCCAAGTCCGCTTTTTGGGGATCAACCCCGACTCATGAATCGAGGGAAAAAATCCTTGAATCACTCATATTCCTCTTTTGACTTAAGCCCCTTTGACACCCTTTCTAAACACCAATCGTTGCCAAAGCAGAAACACCATGCTGCAGGACAGCAGCTCGATTGCCGCATACCGGCCTGGTTCACTGTGGCTAAAAAGTACCTTGGCGAAATGGTCAAGCAATCAAAAGAAGAGAAAACGTCCATTTCATCATTGTTATAAAAAAAAAAAAGGATTCAGAGAAAATTTAGACTGACACAAGAATTTGGTCGATGACGAAATTGAAACAGTATAAGATAAAGTTTAAGGAAAGGAAAACATGATTAGTGAAAAGAGACTTCGTTGAAGAATACTGCAACTCATAACTGATCCAGGAAGCGGAAGAAGGGAATAAGGTAAAAAATCAATTGTGGGTCACGAATCATTTGTGGGTCATTTTTTTCGACGGGTCACCGCAGACTCGACGGAGATTGAATCGATTTGAATTTCGCGGTAGACCTTCCTCCAACCTTTCTTTGTCTTCCCAAATAGCGTGTATGTCCGAGCGACGACTGTAACGGCTCCTATCAGGCTTCAAAGAAAGGCCCTTCAAAATGTCGTGAAAATGGCGCCCATCCAACGAGGCGAAAAATCGTATGTTTTTCAAATTGCCACCGTGAAGCTATTACGAGTTAAAACGGGACGCCCTTGCTGATTTTGGTTCATAGTAGGTCAGGGAACATAAATTTACCATAGTACAGCCGAAATCATTCGATGCCATGGTGCGCGGGTGATGGCAAAGTAGCGTTCGCTTCCATGTCAGACCCATTTTTTTAAACGAATTTTCCGGTATTTTTTTGCTATTTTCTTGTTTTCTGCGCTTCTGAATGACTGATGTATCCCAGAAAATTTCCCTTTTTTCTGCTCTGTCACATTTATTATTACGATACGAAGGTTATGTTAAGCTACAGCCCCGAATGACAACGCTAGCTCTTACTTCCAGTCTGCCATCAGGCTCTTTTGTTGGGGAGGGGGGGGGCGCATTTCGGGGCTGACATAGCTCCCGGAAGGGAACCGCTCTCCCAAATGCGGGCTAGGCACCCCAGGCCAGTCCGGCCCTGTTATAAGGAGTCAAATCAATCCCTACAGACTTATATTCTGACTGAAATAGATAATAAAATGTAGCAATACCTCATGATGACAGGGTGTGGTGTTTGGGTTGTCTACCACACCCGGGGGCCCTACAATATGCACTTTAAAAGTTTCGTCTCTAATCCAGGACGTTTAACTCACATCTGTCTCACAGTGAAATTAGCCTGTTTATGTATTTTTCCGTTTTGAGTGAAAAACGTGTCTGCTTGGTTTATTGAGAACCAGGGGCCGTAATTGATGAAAATAAGAAAATATCTTGCAAAAGTGGTCAATTTTTAAGCAAAAAGACGAAATGGCCCACAATTTATGTGACCCACAATTGATTCATTGTGCTACAGATCCTGCAGTTTTCACGATTCCGAAAAATAAATTCAGAAGTGAATTTCTCTCGTATTTAAGCAAATCATATCCAAATTTGAGCTTCCTACAAGGACCCCCAAATGGTTCCAAAAATCAGTTGTGGGCCAAAACAGACTATTTTTTAAAAAAGCCACAGCTTAGTAAATAAGGATGATAGACAGGGCTACTATGCTGCAAAACTTTGTCCAAGGACCATAGTTAAAGGCCGCACATGCATTTTGTCACCCGGTCAGAATTAAAGACCTTTAAATTTTGGGAAATTTTTCCCAAAAAGTGACCCACAAATGATTTTTTACCTTAACTTGACTAATCCCCAAATTGATTTTTTATTTTATTAGTGTGCCTTAGAATGGTTTACATCGTTACACCAAATTATTTGACTGAATTCCAAGCAGTTTAGGCGAAAATCCACATGGAAAAAGGGTATAACTCAACTTAAACCCCCTTTTACGGTCTAAATTTCATTGGAAAATGCAGATAACTAAACCGAAGTCCACATGAGTCCGTTTGAAAAATTGGGAAAAAGGATATAATCAACTTGTTTTTTTATAAATCTAGTGTTCAAAGAATCAACTCAATTTAACCCCCCCTAAATTTTTTAATTTTAAAATTTGGAAAAAAAAGAGCTAAGTCCAAAAAATGCACAGGGAACAAACACTTTATGCAGACTATTGTTCCACTTGACTTGTCCCAAATTCCTCTTGGTTTGGGAAAATAAAAGGTGAGCTGACTCTGTTTTCCATTTCAACGCAAAGTGATAAGTCGCAGAAATCCTCTACCGAGTGACCTTACACTTTGATTTTTTTCCAAAAATTTTTACTAATGTTTTTTGGAACTATTAACACTGCAACATTCATTTTTCTTGTTTTAGTTTACCTGCTAACAGTTTTGGGTTTTTCCGGAAAATGTCCCAAAAATTTAGTTATCCCCTTTTTCCGCTTCCCGGATCAACTTTCCGTTATATTAGGAAACAGACGCCTCAAAACTGATATTTCGTAAACTTAGTGGTATTTTGAGGCAGTCGAATGGAAAAGCACTCAGGTGAAAAAGTTTTTTTCTCTGACATACGTTAAGTTGGTGTTTTTCAACAACTTAAAAATTTTAAAAGTTCAGAGGTTGAACGGACTCCTTTTATACTAATTTTAAGAACACAAGTTAAATTAAGTTTTACAAACGTTTTTTGTCAATGTAGTCAAAGCACTTCGGTTGAGTTGCTTTAATTTAACGCTAAACCAAGAGCCTGCCATTTTCAGAGTTCTCCATGAAATTTTTTGCTGAATGAAGTTTTTTGAATTAATATCTTTCTAATATGTTGATATCGGGACAAGACAAATCAACTAATACCGACATATGTTACTATTTTTTAAACAAAAATTGAGCAGTCATCGAACTTTTGTAAAAAAAAAAAAAAAAAAAAAAAAGCCATTGTATGAGGACTTTTGAAGCTAAGTAAATTTTCATTTGAAACCTTTTAGTCAATGCAGTCAATGGGGGATTGCCATCTCCCTCTTTCGACCACGAAAGCCACAGTGATCTCTGTAGCCTGGTGCATTTTATACCCTTTTAGCTGTCAGAGGCTAAAGGTCCAAAGTACAGTCGCCGGGAAAAGTCTGCTGAGCACTGCCAAATCTCAGACAATTCGTTTCGTTTGCCAGTATCAAAGAGAATATCTTAGTAATACGAAGCAGTTCTTTGAAAGCTGCGTAGTTAAAATCACGCATGGTCCGTAGGCTTGGGTGCCCCTGTTCGTCCAAGGCTGCATGTGTTTTGGTCACTGAGTATTGGCTTGCTCCAACGCGACCTTGAAACGTTAAGTTGTTCAAGCGCTTTGTGACGCGAGGCGAACGTTTCTGCAAAGAAAAAAAAGACGATTCGGTGGTTCTCAGCAATTTTTTTTCCAAGCCTCATCGGGCGGGCTGCGCTGCCGGCCATGCTGAAGACCTGAAGTCGGTCAGAAGCGTGCGGGGCTCAGTAG
>NW_023144621.1:2146772-2176577 GCF_012932325.1 Thrips palmi | reverse complement strand
TTTAAATAAGGTTTTCTGTGTGCTCAAAGTAAATACTGTATCCTTGGTGTTTGACAAACTACTAGTTTCTTCTGTCTTAGAAACCAAAATACCCAAAACGCATGTACGGGCACTCTACATGTTGTACAGTGAGAATTCTCCATAGTATGGTGAAAATGTTCCATATTATGAAGTGCAGCTGACTTCGTGACATACCATTGAGGATTTACTGTACCGTATCGATATTTTGACGAATTTCGTTGGTATTATGGAGAAAATCTCGCCCATGATATGTTACTGCAGCATTTCGCCGTATGACATTAACAGTGTGCCTCAACCTGAATACTCTTGGGTTAATCTGATAATTGTCCCCTCTTGTCAATATTCTCCGCAGGACGTCACAGTTTTCTCCGCAGAACCTCCCAGTATTCTTCGTAGGACCCTACATTGTCCTCCGTAAGACTTTTCAGTCTTCCAGAAAACTGTGAGGTCCTACGGAGTATATTGACAAGAGGGCTGCGGAGAATCTTGTCTCTAAAATTTATAGAATTTTCCGTTTAAAAGCTGTAGCTTTTAGCTTTTTAGTCTCCATTGAGAGTATTTTTCCACAATTTGAGAGAATCAAGCCTTGTTATTACTGCCTTATGTTTGCACGCTTGAAACCTTCCGAAGTATTTTGAGCATACAGAATACAAACAAATGTACTTTAATAAAAGAAGAAATACTTCGAAAAATTTCGAAGTACTATTTTTTTTTTGTAAGCCTATGTATGCTCGAATTACTCAGTTAAAACAAACTGCTTTTCTTTTTAAGGCCTAGAATAGTTTGTAAGGTTTTGCAGAGTGCGAAACTTGCCACCTTCGTAGCACCCAAGTGTTCTCACCCGCTCCGTCCCTGTGCCCCAGCTGCTGGCGCTGCCCGACGACGCGCTGCTGGCCGTGCTGGCCTTCCTGCAGCCCAGGCAGCTCCTCAAGTGCCGGCCGGTGTGCCGCCGCCTCCGTGACCTCTGCTTGCACCCGCAGCTTTGGAGGACGGTTCGACTGGACAATGACTTTGAAGGACCGCTCTGCGCCGCCCTCCGCCTCGCCCCATGTCTCCGCACTTTGATAGTCGTCAGCCCGTTCAGTGCGAACCTGACAGCCGCAGTGTACAGCACCACCTGTGTCGTCAGCGAGCTTGCTTTGGTACTGGAGGAAGAGTCTGGCCAGGCCTTCGCCGTGGCCGCACTTCACGTGATCTCTGCTCTTGGTGGTCTGCGGAAGCTTGATTTGGATATTATGTACGCTATTGCCTCCTTTGAGACGGATCCAATCTTACGGGTGGCATTCAGTCTGAAGGATATCCGCGTACTCACTTTCAATTCAGTCGAACTTTCATCACTGCCGCAAACTGTCTCATGGCCGGAGGGAAGGCCGTCTGTGACTTGTTTGAGCTACCAAGCAAGGGTCGACGACGTTGACCCCTTTCTGGGCTTAGTCTTACGAACCCACGCAGCGACTCTGGAAGAAGTGGCTATCTCTAGGGTATTGGGGGAGCTCCCTGTTGCTTTGTTGGTAAACATGCCCAGGCTACGGTCGTTACGCTGCAGTAGCCAAGACTGTGTGTCCCAGTTACAGGGGTTACCCAACCTAAAGTCACTCAGCGTTGAACATGACGGCGCATGGTCTCCCGGACTGCTGGACTACCTCCGCCAGGCGCCGAATCTCCAGTCTGTTACGTTCGAAGGCCTCAAGGCTCACATTGACATTGATGCTCCATTGCGCGCTCTGGCCGAATCGCCCTGTGCCAATGCCCTTCAAAGCCTGAGCCTGCCCTGTAAACTCGAAATGTTCGAGTTGGTGGCCTCCACTCTACCCCAGTTCCCGTCCCTGCAGACCTTGGAGCTTCTCATCGAAGATGCAGGTCCCTTCGACAGCTTCTTGCGGGCCGTGAGCAGCTCCACTGCGCCCTGCCTCACTGAGCTGAGGCTGGCTCCCGGAGGCTGCCCCCACGCCTTCCTGCACGGCCCCGCTCTCCTGGACGTGCTGGCGAGGAACCCAAGACTCCACTTCCGCATCCTGAGTGCCGTCTGGCCTTACTGCGCCTGCCAGTGGTGCGCGTGGGGCTGCCACGTGGAGCTGAGGGGGGCTGCGCTGGGACGGGCGTTCGCGGGCCACGCCAGGGCGACCGACTGCCCCAAGGACTGCTTCAGGTGGCGGCCGTGTCACTGCAATGCCTGACGAACTCAGAGAACCGTGTTTCTATTTTATTGTCACTACCGTGTTATGCTAATTTTTGTTGTGTGTTAGGTTGCTTTCATATGTCTTGAAATGAGCCATTTAATTCGGAATGCCTTATGCTTCCGCCTTGGTGTGGATGGTTCCATTCTGTTTCTAATAATTCAGGCCGGCCGTGAAATATGTCGAAGAAAGTGAAGATATCTTTTGGTTGTCTGTTAATTCTGTATATTTCCTCCAACAGTATATTGTAAAAATCAATCCGAAGTAGAAATTAAAATTTGAAAACATTGTTTAATGATGGGTTTTGTATCTTACTTACAACATTCAGTGTCTAAAACCAACAAAGAGGCAACAATACACCGCAGCCATAGCGATTCGCAAATGATCGACCGTATTGTCCACGAAACCGACACTATATTTACACCATTCTGTAAAATGACTTAGAACGTTAAAAAAAAAGTTGTCATGATTTCAGGAGTAAGTTCAGAAGCCCCGAATGACGCTGGTGATTTCCCTTCATTATTTTGAGCGGTGTAAATGCAACATCAGTTCAGATTATGTGGCCACAACCCATATTGCAGGAATACAAAATTAAAAGGAAATGTAACCAATTATCAAAGAATAAAGGAATAATTGTCTTAAGGTGAGGTGTGGGTGAAAATGGAAACTTCTATACCACTTGGCTGTGGTGGTTGAAACTTTAGGGCAGTTAAGTACTATGTAGGAAACTATTACACACCAAATTTCATGCAAGTCTACCCACCCATTTAGCCACAGTAGGCGTTTTTCATTGAAATTAAGCGTTTAGTATAAAAATCAGCCATGCAAAGTTTTTTGACAGAATGATCTGAAATTTGTTTTGGAGTAACCTAAACCCCTAAACTTCAATGTACCAGAGAGATATTTGAATTTTATTTTTTTTTGTTTTGGCTGAGCAAACTTGACAATTTTTTGATTGGAAAAAATAAGTTTTTTTTCCATTTCTAACCACTTTAAGTTACACAATTTCAGAAAGTGGATAGCTATTTAAAATATCCCTCTGAAACATTGTTACATAGAACACAAAGAACTACTCCAAAAAGTAAGGTCAGTATAAAACAAAACTGTATGCGTGGCTAGTTGACGGAGTAGAAAAAAATTTCTACGACACTTGTCGTTAGAGTTGGGTGACCAGAAAAGGCGCATACATACACCAGTCCATGTTACATGAACCACTCACTTACAGGTTCATAACAGATATTGTACATTAAAATAACAAGTGAATTGAATTTATCATTTTATTCAGATTTGGTACAAATTTTCACCCACACCTCACCTTTAGTGGTTGAATAATTATTTTAAATAAAGATGACCTACTTCCGCTAAACAACAAGAGTTTGGTCATTCACACTTCAAAGGCGAATTGCAGCATACTGCCGAGCCTACAGAGCAATTTAACCTCCATTTCCTTAACGCAACTATGACAGAGGGAAGTTGATGCATTAAAAATCAATGCACGCATGACAATCGTTACTAAAAAATAAAGAAAAGACAGAATATAGTGGTTCTAGACTCAAAAGTCGGTCAGAAGCGTCGTCGGCGCTCAGTAGTACGTGTACCGTAGAACGGGGTAATATGAGACAAATTTCGAGGTTTTTCGTGGATTTCCCCCTTTTAATTTCATTTTGAGGTACTGAGGTGTTCATCACTTGTTCATTGACCCTTTGGCTACACTCCCACCAAATTTCAGATTTTAAGGTGCAGTAGGGACCTTTCAATAACCCTCGGAATGCCGTCCCATATTTCCCTGCAATGTGGGGTAATATGAGACAAAAGAAAGAAATGTTAAAGAAGTAAGGATAATTAAATCATTTAGGCGGGTTTGGAGCTTTTTAAGTTCTTTTCATTCATTTTAAAGATGATTGGAACCTATAATGGAGACGATATATAATCTGGAGGAGAGAAAGATGGGTGTCACTAAAGAGAGCTCAAAAATGTATAAGAAGTCATGAGTTGTGCCTGTCACATGAAAATACTAAACGAAGAGCTTAGATGCCGGTCAGGTAGTAAAACAAATTCGTGTTAAAATCATTATTACTTGAAATTATTAACAGTGGAGTATGTTTGGCCTCATTTTTCAAGCGAAAAGAGGTGTCTCTATTTTCCGTGCAAGGTAACAAAATTGTATTCCATCTGGAACAGGCAGCCCGAGAGTAGACATAACGGAACCAAATTTTGTCCTGATTATGTTGACATAATTGCCTACAGATTTAAACCTCGTTTGGACGAGAACCCAAGTTCTAACCGAGGTTTCTGGGGAGGTTTTTACGAACTTTATGAAACTTGTTAAAATTAAGAGGTTTTTCCTTTGGTTCTAAATAACCCTGGCGAGTCTCTGATAGCCTCCGTGCGTTTCCTGTGAGCTGCCACGGCCTCCTAGATCACGACAAAAAATTCACGGTAGTCTTCTGAACAACCGCAAGAGAGCAACACGACAAAAACCGAAAAAAGTGCGCTTTGTCTCGATTTTCCTTCATGTCTCATATTACCCCGTTCTACGGTAGGCAGAGCGCACGTAGGGTGCGGCGGCCACGGCGGGGGCGTAGGCGGCAACGGGGGCGGTGTAGGCGACGGAGGGCGCGTACGAGTAGGAGTAGGCGGGGGCCGCTGCGTACGCTGCCGGCGCGTACGACAGGATCTGGGGCTGCGGCTTGGCCTGGGCCACGGCGGCCAGCACCACGAGGAGGAAGACGACCTGCAACAGCAGCAAAAGTTAGCAAACACGTGGGGCGGGACTTCCACTGTCCGTCGCACCACAAAACGACAGCGGGACTCACGGAGGAGTTCATGTTGGTGGTGAGACTGAGCTGCTGGACTCAAATGTGACGCTCACCTTCCACAGCCGCTGTTTTACACACAGCCCAGCCGCTTGATGGACCCAGCGGGCCGCGTCGACCAGAGTGGGGGCAGATATGGGGGCGGGGCGGTCGTGGCGTCATCGGTGTCGGAAGGAAGCGATTCAAGCCCCAAATCGAGCGAGACCAAATTTAGGCGATTCCCAAAGAACAGGGGAACATTTCTAGTGCCTGGTAGTTAATTAAAACTTACGGGCTCCGAAATCAACTTTGAAATATTTCTTATTATGTGCATAACTTGTGAATCGGAAGCCGTTTACGATATAGGTGTCCAGAAATGACATAACAACAGGAGCATCTACTAGGTGATGTTGTCACCAGGTGACTCAGCTCTTTAATGATTACCTTTTCTCATGTTGCGTAGCACCCTAGAGGGTAGCATGGCCCACTCTTGCTGCGTCTCAGTTTCATTTTTCACCGTACAGAGGTCGAAGTCTGCCTGGAACTGAGATGACGCGTCTCTCCAAAAATGAAGCATCTTTGCACCAGCGCGGATCGACGCTCGATTCGTTTCCTTTTATACTGCCACAATCTGAATGACGCCCCTGCCTCCCCCTACTAGTGCAGTCATAATTCTAAGCCTTTTGTTCGTTTAACGAAGAAAAAGCTCAGAGAGATATTGGGAGTAAGCGAACCAAGTCAACAGAGAGATTGGGTGATTCAAGGATTTATTTCGCTCGCCTCAAGACTCAGGGTTCATCGCCAAAAGCGGGCTTGGCCGGTGTCACAGCTCAGTAGTACGTGTAGGCAGAGCGCACGTAGGGTGCGGCGGCCACGGCGGGGGCGTAGGCGGCAACGGGGGCGGTGTAGGCGACGGAGGGCGCGTACGAGTAGGAGTAGGCGGGGGCCGCTGCGTACGCTGCCGGCGCGTACGACAGGATCTGGGGCTGCGGCTTGGCCTGGGCCACGGCGGCCAGCACCACGAGGAGGAAGACGACCTGCAACAGCGGCAACAGCAAAAGTTAGCAAACACGTGGGGCGGGACTTCCACTGTCCGTCGCACCACAAAACGACAGAGGGACTCACGGAGGAGTTCATGTTGGTGGTGAGACTGAGCTGCTGGACTCAAATGTGACGCTCACCTTCCACAGCCGCTGTTTTATACACAGCCCAGCCGCTTGATGGACCCAGCGGGCCGCGTCGACCAGAGTGGGGGCAGATATGGGGGCGGGGCGGTCGTGGCGTCATCGGTGTCGGAAGAAAGCGATTCAAGCCCCAAATCGTGCGAGACCAAATTTAGGCAATCCCCGAAGAACAGGGGTATATATCAGGTACCTTTTGGGTGTAATTAAAAACTTACGGGCTCCGAATGCTACTTTTGAATGTTTTTAATTTTCTGCACAACCTGAAAATCGGAAACAGTTTTCGAAATCAATGTTCAGATATCACAAAACAATTTTAAAAGACCTCCCTCTGCACAGGAGCATCTACTTGATGTTTTCTTCGGGAGACTGAGCTCTTAAAGGGGGACCCTGGTGAAACTTCCAAGTACGCTTCAAAATAATCCCAGAAAGTTGAAACTTTGTTAGTGACGGAATTTTCAAATTCAACTTCTGTCCTGAGATATGAGTTTTCAAATTTCAACATTTAAAAAAAAGTGATTTTTTCCCCTTTTTTCAAACTTGAAGGCGTGTTTTAAAAAAAGTAGGTCTGATATCAAGATTCCGTCACTAAAATTTGTCGACAAGTTATCAATGAATAGAGTCCATGCAAGACGACTCATGTAGGTGTCAACCAGGAACGCAGGAAGTCTTTCTACGACAAAAATTTTTGTCGACTGAGCAATGCTGTGAACTTGAGCGTAGAAGCCAACGACAACTGATCTCAATGTTATTTCCTTCCAAATGATAAAGAAACTACCCACCCAGCTCAAAGGTGTTCAACCTGTTGAATTTCAAACCTTCTATGCACATTTTTATCTATGAACTTTGAAAATACTATTTTTTGGAATTTTGACGATTTTTTCACCAGGGTCCCCCCTTAAATGTTTCTCATCCCTCATGTTGCGTAGCGCCTTTAAACGTAGCATAGCCCACTCTTGCGGCCGCCTTCAGTTAGAGATTTTTGGCGTACAAAGGTCGAAGTCCGTCCGGCATTGAGACGACGCACTTCTCTTAAAATAAAGCAACTGTGGGCCAGCGCGGATCGACGCTCGATTAGTTTCCTTTTATACTGCCACAATCTGAATGCCGCCCCTGCCTCCCCCTCGCATCGACTCGCACACTGTGGTCAGCGTGGCGGCTCCACCAGGCATCCAGGCGGCGCGTATAAAACGGCGGCCGTGGAGGCAGAGCGTCACATTTGAGTCCGCAGCAGCTCAAACTCACCACCACCATGAACTCCTCCGTAAGTCGGCCACTGTCGTCTCGTCGTTCCAACCCGACTCCGGCCTCAAGCTGAAACTGACTGGTCCTGTTGCCGCTGTTGCAGGTCGTCTTCCTCCTCGTGGTGCTGGCCGCCGTGGCCCAGGCCAAGCCCCAGTTCCTGTCGTACGCGCCGGCAGCGTACGCAGCGGCCCCCGCCTACTCCTACTCGTACGCGCCCTCCGTCGCCTACACCGCCCCCGTTGCCGCCTACGCCCCCGCCGTGGCCGCCGCACCCTACGTGCGCTCTGCCTACACGTACTACTGAGCGCCGACGACGCTTCTGACCGACTTCAGTGTCTACAGCATGGCCGGCAGCGCAGCCCGCCCGATGAGGCTTGGAAAATAAATTGCTGAGAACCACTGAATCGTCTTTTTTCTTCATTTTCAGAAACGATCGCCTCGCGTCACAAAGCGCTTGAACAACTTAACGTTTCAAGGTCGCGTTGGAGCAAGCCAATACTCCTCTCAGTGACCAAAACACATGAAGCCTTGAACGAACAGGGGCACCCAAGCCTACGGACCATGCGTGACTTTAACTACGCTCTACAAATCAAAGAGTGTACATGGTACGCTCTAACTGGAGCATGCCTCCAAGCACGCTCTAACTAGCGCATGCCTGCTAGGCATGCACTAACTAGTGCATACATGCCATGTACACGCTAACTGAAGCATACATTTACTGCATAAGGGATAGGGAGTTTTCTGCATCAGGAAGCGTGTACTTGGCATGTATGCTCTAGCTAGTGCATGCTTGGCAGGCATGCGCTAGCTAGAGCGTGCTTGCAGGCATGCTCCAGTTAGAGCATACTATGTACACTCTTTGATTTGTAGAGCGCAGCTTTCAAAGAACTGCTTCGTATTACTAAGATATTCTCTTTGATACTGGCAAACGAAACGAATTGTCTGAGATTTAGCAGTGCTCAGCAGACGTTTTCCGGCGACTGTACTTTTGGACCATTAGCCTCTGAGCAGCTGAAAGGTATAAAATGCACCAGGCTACAGAGATCACTGTGGCTCGAAAGAGGGAGATGGCAATCAACCATTGACTGCATTGACCAATAGGTTTTAAATGGAGAAGATATTTAGCTTCAAAAGTCCTCATACAATGGCTTTCTTTACAAAAGTTCGATAACTGCTCAGTTTTCGTTTTAAAAATGGAAACATATGTCGGTATTACTTGATTTGTCTTGTCCCGATATCGACATGTTAGGAAGATATTAGTTCAAACAACTTTATTCAACACATAATTTCATGGGAAAATCTGCTAATGGCAGGCTCTCAGTTTAGCGGAAAATGGAAGCAACTCAACCGAAGTGCTTTGACTTCATTGAAAAAAATCGTGTGTAAAACTTTATTTAACCTGTGTTCTTATAAAATTAGTGTAAAAGGAGTCCGCTCTACCTCTGACCTCTAAAATTTTTAAGTTGTTAAAAATAACCGCTAAACGTATATCAGAGAAACAAACACTTTCACCTGAATGCATTTCCATTCCACTGTCTCAAAATACCACTACGTTTACGAAATATCAGTTGTGAGGCATCTGTTTCCTAATATAACGGAAAGTCATCAGTTGCAGTAATCTTCAACGAAGTCTCTTTACACTAATATGTTTTCCTTTCCTGAAACTTTATCTTATACTGTTTCAATTTCGTCATCGACCAAATTCTTGTGTCAGTCTAAATTTTCTCTGCAATTCATTTTTTGTTTTTTTTCTAATACAAATGCTGAAATGGGCCTTTTTCCTTCTTTTGATTGCTGGACCATTTCGAAAAGGCATTTTTTAGCCACACTGAACCAGGCCGGTATGCGGCAATCGAGCTGCTGTCCTGTACCATGTTGTTTCTGCTTTGGTAACGATAAGGGTTTTTAGAGGGTGGTAAAAGGGGCTCATGTCAAAAGAGAAATATAAGGTGATTCAAGGCTTTATTTCTCTCGATTCATGAGTCAGGTTTGATAACCAAAAGCGGGCTTGGCTGGTGTTACAGCTCAGTAGTACGTGTAGGCAGAGCGCACGTAGGGTGCGGCGGCCACGGCGGGGGCGTAGGCGGCAACGGGGGCGGTGTAGGCGACGGAGGGCGCGTACGAGTAGGAGTAGGCGGGGGCCGCTGCGTACGCTGCCGGCGCGTACGACAGGATCTGGGGCTGCGGCTTGGCCTGGGCCACGGCGGCCAGCACCACGAGGAGGAAGACGACCTGCAACAGCGGCAACAGCAAAAGTTAGCAAACACGTGGGGCGGGACTTCCACTGTCCGTCGCACCACAAAACGACAGCCGGACTCACGGAGGAGTTCATGTTGGTGGTGAGACTGAGCTGCTGGACTCAAATGTGACGCTCACTTTCCACAGCCGCTGTTTTATACACAGCCCGGCCGCTTGATGGACCCAGCGGGCCGCGTCGACCAGAGTGGGGGCAGATATGGGGGCGGGGCGGTCGTGGCGTCATCGGTGTCGGAAGGAAGCGATTCAAGCCCCAAATCAAGCGAGACCAAATTTAGGAAATCCTCAAAGAACAGGGGAACGTTTCGGGTACCTTTTGGTTGTTAACAAAAACTTACGGGCTTCGAAGGCAACTTTTGAAAATTTTTCATTATCTGCACATTATCTGCACGGTCACCGTTTTCGAAATCCATTTTCAGAAATCAGAAAAATGTAAGGGAGCTCCCTCTGCACAGGAGCATCTTCTTGATAATTTTGTCATCGGCAGACTGAGCTATTTAATGTTCCTCATGTTGCGTAGCGCCCTAAAAGGGAGCCCACTCTTGCGGCCGCCTTCAGTCCAAGATTTTTGCCGTACAGGAGTCAAAGTCTGTCCGGAACAGAGGTGACGCGTTTCTCTTAAAATAAAGCATCTTTGGACCAGCGCGGATCGACGCTCGATTAGTTTCCTTTTATACTGCCACAATCTGAATGACGCCCCTGCCTCCCCCTCGCATCGACTCGCACACTGTGGTCAGCGTGGCGGCTCCACCAGGCATCCAGGCGGCGCGTATAAAACGGCGGCCGTGGAGGCAGAGCGTCACATTTGAGTCCGCAGCAGCTCAAACTCACCACCACCATGAACTCCTCCGTAAGTCGGCCACTGTCGTCTCGTCGTTCCAACCCGACTCCGGCCTCAAGCTGAAACTGACTGGTCCTGTTGCCGCTGTTGCAGGTCGTCTTCCTCCTCGTGGTGCTGGCCGCCGTGGCCCAGGCCAAGCCCCAGTTCCTGTCGTACGCGCCGGCAGCGTACGCAGCGGCCCCCGCCTACTCCTACTCGTACGCGCCCTCCGTCGCCTACACCGCCCCCGTTGCCGCCTACGCCCCCGCCGTGGCCGCCGCACCCTACGTGCGCTCTGCCTACACGTACTACTGAGCGCCGACGACGCTTCTGACCGACTTCAGAGTCTTCAGCATGGCCGGCAGCGCAGCCCGCCCGATGAGGCTTGGAAAATAAATTGCTGAGAACCACCGAATCGTCTTTTTTCTTCATTTTCAGAAACGATCGCCTCGCGACACATTAGCGCTTGAACAACTTAAACGTCTCAAGGTCGTGTTGGAGCGAGCCATACTCCTCTCAGTGACCAAAACACATGCAGCCTTGGACGAACAGGGGCACCCAAGCCTACGGACCATGCGTGATTTTAACTACGCAGCTTTCAAAGAACTGCTTCGTATTACTAAGATATTCTCTTTGATACTGGCAAACGAAACGAATTGTCTGAGATTTGGCAGTGCTCAGCAGACGTTTTCCGGCGACTGTACTTTTGGACCATTAGCCTCTGAGCAGCTGAAAGGTATAAAATGCACCAGGCTACAGAGATCACTGTGGCTTTCGTGGTCGAAAGAGGGAGATGGCAATCAACCATTGACTGCATTGACTAAAAGGTTTCAAATGAAAAAGTTACTTAGCTTCAAAAGTCCTCATACAATGGCTTTTTTTTTTTTACAAAAGTTCGATGACTGCTCAATTTTTGTTTAAAAAATAGTAACATATGTCGGTATTACTTGATTTGTCTTGTCCCGATATCAACATATTAGATAGATATTAACTCAAACAACTTCATTCAACAAATAATTTCATGGAGAACTCTGATAATGGCAGGCTCTTGGTTTAGCGGTAAATGTAAGCAACTCAACCGAAGTGCTTTGACTACATTGACAAAAAACGTTTGTAAAACTTAATTTAACTTGTGTTCTTATAAAATTAGTATAAAAGGAGTCCGTTCAACCTCTGACCTCTTAAATTTTTAAGTTGTTGAAAAACACCAACTTAACGTATGTCAGAGAAACAAACTTTTTCACCTGAGTGCATTTCCATTCGACTGCCTCAAAATACCACTAAGTTTACGAAATATCAGTTTTGAGGCGTCTGTTTCCTAATATAACGGAAAGTTGATCCAGGAAGCGGAAGAAGGGGATAACTCAATTTTGGACATTTTCCAGGAGAAACCAAAAACTGTTAGCAGGGTAAACTAAAACAAAAAAAAATGAATGTTGCAGATGTTAATAGTTCCAAAAAGCATTAGTAAAATTTTGGAAAAAAATCAAAAGTGTAAGGTCACTCGGTAGAGGATTTCTGCGACTTATCACTTTGCGTTGAAATGGAAAACAGAGTCAGCTCACCTTATATTTCCTAAACCAAGAGGAATTTGGAGACAAGTCAAGTGGAACAATAGTCTGCATAAAGTGTTTGTTACCCTGGTGCATTTTTTGGACTTAGCTCTTTTTTCCAATTTGAAATTTAAAATTGAGGAGGGGTTAAGTTGAGTTGATTCTTTATACACTAGATTCATAAAAATACAAGTTGAGTTATATCCTTTTGCCAATTTGTCAAACGGACTCATGTGGACTTCGGTTGAGTTATCTCCATTTTCCAATGAAATTTAGACCGTAAAAGGGGTTAAGTTGAGTTATACCCTTTTTCCATGTGGATTTTCGCCTAAACTGCTTGGAATTCAGTCAAATAATTTGGTGTAACGATGTAAACCATTCTAAGGCACACTAATAAAATAAAAAATCAATTTGGGGATAAGTCAAGTTATTCCCTTCTTCCGCTTCCTGGATCAGTTATGAGTTGCAGTATTCTTCAACGAAGTCTCTTTTCACTGATCATGTTTTCCTTTCCTTAAACTTTATCTTATACTGTTTCAATTTCGTCATCGACCAAATTCTTGTGTCAGTCTAAATTTTCTCTGAAATCCGTTTTTTGTTTTTTCTTATAACAATGATGAAATGGACGTTTTCCCTTCTTTTGATTGCTTGACCATTTCGCCAAGGTACTTTTTAGCCACAGTGAACCAGGCCGGTATGCGGCAATCGAGCTGCTGTCCTGCAGCATGTTGTTTCTGCTTTGGCAACGATTGGTGTTTTTAAAGGGTGTCAAAGGGGCTTAAGTCAAAAGAGGAATATGAGTGATTCAAGGATTTATTTCCCTCGATTCATGAGTCAGGGTTGATCACCAAAAGCGGACTTGGCCGGTGTCACAGCTCAGTAGTACGTGTAGGCAGAGCGCACGTAGGGTGCGGCGGCCACGGCGGGGGCGTAGGCGGCAACGGGGGCGGTGTAGGCGACGGAGGGCGCGTACGAGTAGGAGTAGGCGGGGGCCGCTGCGTACGCTGCCGGCGCGTACGACAGGATCTGGGGCTGCGGCTTGGCCTGGGCCACGGCGGCCAGCACCACGAGGAGGAAGACGACCTGCAACAGCGGCAACAGCAAAAGTTAGCAAACACGTGGGGCGGGTCTTCCACTGTCCGTCGCACCACAAAACGACAGCGGGACTCACGGAGGAGTTCATGTTGGTGGTGAGACTGAGCTGCTGGACTCAAATGTGACGCTCAACTTCCACAGCCGCTGTTTTATACACAGCCCGGCCGCTTGATGGACCCAGCGGGCCGCGTCGACCAGAGTGGGGGCAGATATGGGGGCGGGGCGGTCGTGGCGTCATCGGTGTCGGAAGGAAGCGATTCAAGCCCCAAATCAAGCGAGACCAAATTTAGGCAATCCCCAAAGAACGGGGGAAATTTTTTCGGGTACCTTTAGGGAGTTTAAAATTTTACGGGCTCCGAAGCAACTTTTGAATTTTTAAATTTTCTGCACAACCGGGAAAGTCGGAAACCGTTTTCGAAATGAATGTTCAGATATCAAAAAACAATTTTAAAATACCTCCCTCTGCACAGGAGCATCTACTTGATAAAGTTGTCATCGGGAGACTGAGCTCTTCAATGTTTCTCATCCCTCATGTTGCGTACGCTGTTAAAAAATGGTTGTATAGAAACAATCAGATGAGTGAAAATTTAGTCGTTCCAAAACAAAGAATTTAATCATGAACCAAAGCGAAAGAAATGTCGTTGAATCTTGTAAGCGACAGTTTGTCGTTGAAGAACAATTCTTGTTACCTCCCTTAACGATACTATTTGTTAGAAACAAAAATTTTTGCAATTATCTGCTCAATTAAAGCATTTTTTGAATAATCATCTTTTTGGACTTCTTTAGTCATAGCAACATTACTATTTTTAAAAAAGAATTAGGCAAAAAATTTAGCGACAAAAGTACCCATGAATCTTGTCCCAGACATTACAAATCTTTTGCTTACAAGACTTGTCGTTGACCAACCATTTGTTGTTGGTCAACGACTTGTTTTGAAAGTAACTGCTAATGTGTTCTTACAAGTTAGTCCTTGGAAATTATCCTTTAGTTCCAATACGAGTTTGGTTTAACAAGCTATTCGTTGACAGCAAAATTTTTCGCTAAAAAAAAATTTGCGATAAATGTTTAGCTAAGTTACGATAAAATTTTTTTCATGTAGCGCCTTTAAAGGAAGCATAGCCCACTCTTGCGGCTGCCCCTTAGAGATTTTTGGCGCACAGGGGTCGAAGTCAGATCAGCACTGCGGAGACGCCCTTTCTCTTAAAAAAAAGCAACGTGGGCCAGCGCGGATCGACGCTCGATTAGTTTCCGTTTATACTGCCACAATCTGAATGACGCCCCTGCCTCCGCCTCGCATCGACTCGCACACTGTGGTCAGCGTGGCGGCTCCACCAGGCATCCAGGCGGCGCGTATAAAACGGCGGCCGTGGAGGCAGAGCGTCACATTTGAGTCCGCAGCAGCTCAAACTCACCTCCACCATGAACTCCTCCGTAAGTCGGCCACTGTCGTCTCGTCGTTCCAGCCTGACTGCTGCCTCAAGCTGAAACTGACTGGTCCTGTTGCCGCTGTTGCAGGTCGTCTTCCTCCTCGTGGTGCTGGCCGCCGTGGCCCAGGCCAAGCCCCATTCCCGTCGTACGCGCCGGCAGCGTACGCAGCGGCCCCCGCCTACTCCTACTCGTACGCGCCCTCCGTCGCCTACACCGCCCCCGTTGCCGCCTACGCCCCCGCCGTGGCCGCCGCACCCTACGTGCGCTCTGCCTACACGTACTACTGAGCTGTTACACCGGCCAAGCCCGCTTTTAGCGATAAACCCTGTGTCTTGAGGAGGACAATAAATCCTTGAATCACCCAATCTCTGTCTCTCTTGGCTTTTGTGCCCTTTGACCGCCCTGATTACCACCAACCGCTCATGAAAGCAGAAACAAAATAGTGCAAGACAGTTACTTGATTGTCGCACTTTGGCCTGAATTACTGCACGGTGAAAACGGTTTCTGGGTTTGCCGGGAAGCCAATGGTTAAGGCGAAATCGACTTCTAGGGAGTTCCTGGGAAAACCCGGGACAGTTTTTACCGTGTCAGGCTGTTACATACTTCGGAGAAATGATCCAGGAACCGCAAGAAGCAAAGAAATCCATTTTGGAAATTTTTCTTCAAAAACAATGAACTATTTGCAGGGACAGCTAGAACCTTATAAATAACTTCTGTATAGGTACTCTGCAAACTCAACAGTTTCAGTAGTACAGCCTCTTCTGCGTGTACTGACAAGTACACTCTATTGAGCACTGTACTCTACAAACTGAAGTTGTACTCAGTAGCATCTGAGACGCATATTGGGCTATTATGGTACACATCTACAGATGCATCTAGCATACCAGTTAGTATGCATTTGCTAGAACTCAGCAAGTATGCATCTGTAGATTTCTCAGTGTATGCATCTGTGATGTGCTATTAAGTAGCTTGTAAGGTATGCGTCTACAGATGCGTACTGAGTACAACTTCAGTTTGTAGAGTACAAGTCTGTGCTTTCACAACGAGTAGGCGGATTGTCATTTTTAGTTTGAGAGCCTAGACAGCTCAAGTTTTAAATCAAGTTTCTAGACATCCTGCTATCATGTGAGAGTAGAAATGGTTCCAAAATGATTCTGGAAATATATGGAGTTATGACATAATTTCTCCGAAGTATGTAGCCTGACACGGTAAAAACTGTCCCGGGTTTTCCCAGGAACTCCTAGAAGCGATTTCGCCTTAACCATTGCTTCCCGGCAAACCCAGAAACCGTTTTCACCGTGCAGTAATTCAGGCCAAGTGCGACCAGTACTGTTTTACTAGGATACGGGGGGTGGAATCACTGGGCCCAAAAAAGAGAGAAAATTTGTTAATTTTTTTTGCCAGGGTTTTCCGAGCCCTTTTCCGTATTCCCCCGTTAGGCCGTACAGACCCGTACGCCGCCACCCGTAGGCCGGAACCTGTAGGCCGGAGCCTGTGAGAGCCCTGGAGCTGCGGGGCTCCACGTTTTTTTGCCGGGCCTTTTTAAAAATTTTGCCTATTCCGGGCCCCAAAAATTTTCCCTTTTTCCCTTAAAAATTTTTCAAATTTCAAATTTTTTTGTTGACTATCAATTTTCCCTAGAAAACCTTGAGTACACGTTAAAATGGTAAAAATTTTAAGGAAAAAATAAAAAAGTTCCGAATGTTGATTTAATTTAAAAGACTCAACGGCACAACGTCCTCTCAAACTAATTTCGTGCATCTGGGGGGATAACTGGATACGATGATACTTGTGGAAATTACAGTTTCTTTAATTTTTCCAAAATTCGAGCCTTCTAGTACCCCCTTTAGGCCTCCCTAATTCTCCGGTAGCCCTTTCTTCCGTAGGGGACCGTATGGTTTTCAGATCATTGAGACCCCCAGTTTTGAAAAGGCTCGGAGACCCCCGCTTTCCCCAAAAACCGTACTTTTCACGTTGGGCCCGGCCTTGGTTTTTAAGTTTCACCCCGGCAAAAAGGGAAAAAAATTTAAAAATTTGCTTCTTGGTCCTGGACCATCCCCCAAGTATGTTTCCTGAACGGTAAAAATGCCCGGGGGTTTCCCAGGCCCAAAAAGCCCGCCCCTTTTGGCCCCGGAACCCCAAAACCGTTTTCTGAAATCAGGCCAAATTCAACCAAAAAGAAAGGGCCCCTATTTTTTTCTGCTTCTGGGGTTTGGGTTAATCGGGGGTCAAGGGAAAAACCGGGGCCGGATTTATTCAAAAATTTTTTCCCCCTTTAAACAAAA
Organism: Thrips palmi; assembly: GCF_012932325.1. Lineage (NCBI taxonomy): Eukaryota > Metazoa > Arthropoda > Insecta > Thysanoptera > Thripidae > Thrips > Thrips palmi. Next base: position 2,159,721 of record NW_023144621.1, on the reverse strand, counting down.
GGGTTTATCGCTAAAAGCGGGCTTGGCCGGTGTAACACTCAGTAGTACGTGTAGGCAGAGCGCACGTAGGTGCGGCGGCCACGGCGGGGGCGTAGGCGGCAACGGGGGCGGTGTAGGCGACGGAGGGCGCGTACGAGTAGGAGTAGGGGGGGGCCGCTGCGTACGCTGCCGGCGCGTACGACAGGAACTGGGGCTTGGCCTGGGGCCCCGGCGGCCAGCACCACGAGGAGGGAAAACGACCTGCAACAGCGGCAACAGGACCAGTCAGTTTTTAGCTTGAGGCCGGAGTCGGGTTGGAACGACGAGACGACAGTGGCCGACTTACGGAGGAGTTCATGGTGGGGTGAGTTTGAGCTGCTGCGGACTCAAATGTGACGCTCTGCCTCCACGGCCGCCGTTTTATACGCGCCGCCTGGATGCCTGGTGGAGCCGCCACGCTGACCACAGTGTGCGAGTCGATGCGAGGGGAGGCAGGGGCGGCATTCAGATTGTGGCAGTATAAAAGGAAAAATAATCGAGCGTCGATCCGCGCTGGTCCAAAGATGCTTTATTTTAAGGAACGCTTCCCCCCGGCCGACTCCGCGGCAAAATTTTGGCTAAGGGGAATTTTTTGGTAGAGGGGGGCTTTTTTCAATCTCCGTGCCATTTTTTCAGGAGTTTTCCCCTTCCCCCGGAGGGCCCACATTTTTTTAAAATGGGATTTGGGGAAACCCTACCGTGCAAAGGGAAAAGAAATTTCCGGGCTTAAGTTCATTGTCCTTTTTTTTTGGGGTTTTTTCTTTTTTTCCCGGGGGGATGGGAACAAAAACTGGGGGGGCCCGGCCCCCTAATCCGATCGCCCTTTTAAAAAAAAGAAATTTTTCAATTTTGGGTGGCCCCTTTGGGCCCAAAAAATTTTTTCTTTTTCCTTTTAATCATTTTCCCCAAACCCAAAAAAAGGGGGAAAAAATTTTTTTCCCCTTTCCCCCTTTTTTCGTTTAAGGGGGGAAAGTCTTTCCCCCCCTTTTTCCCGAAAAAGGGGCACGCGGCTTAAGGGCGGGGGGGGTTTTTGGGGGGCTGCTGTCCCGGAGGCCGGGGCGGGGCCCCGCGGCCGCCCAGGGGCCCCCTTGCGCCCGGCCTTAGGGGGGAGGGGGGAGGGGGAAGTCGAAAAAGGGTTTGGGGGGTTCTGCATAAATTTCCGCCCACCGGGGGGCCCCGGCCCGACCGGTGGCCGCCCCCGCCCATGTCCGAGCCCAAAAGGGGGCCCCACCGGGGGGGGGAAAAAAAACGGCTTGGGGCCACCCAAAATAAAGAAAGCCCCCGGCGAGTGGGGGAAAAGACGGGGGCGGTGGGCCCCGGGGAAAAACCCGGGGAAAAACCCTAAAACGGGCAAAAAAAATTTCCCCTTGAATTTAAAAAGGGAGGGGGGAAAAATTTGGGAGGGGTCCCGTGGGGTATTTTATTGGGTTTTAAAAGGGTTGTCCAGCCCGGTTTTTTCCGGGGGTCCGGTTTTAAAACCAAATTTGCCCTTGTGGGGCTTTTTGGGGAAGGGGCCAAAGGCCCCCAATTTTAAAGGCCCGGGGTTTATGGGGGGGAAAAAAGCTTAAGGAAAGCGTCCCCTTGTTCCGGCAGTTTTGCTCCCCCAAAAAATCTTCTAAAGCCCCGCGGGGGGGCCCCAGGGGCCCCCCAAATGGGAACTTTGCTGTCTCCCGTGCTTTCGGTCCCCTTGGCGGGGGAGCCCCATTTTTTCTGAGAAAAAATTTTCGAAAATCCTGAATTTTGCAAAAAAAAAATTTTTCAAAACCCGAACCCGTAAGTTTTTTTAAAAAAAAAGGCCCCCAAAGCCCCCCTGTTTTTAGGTTTTCCTTTTGGGGCGCGTTTGGGCAAATCTTTTCCCCGCCCAGACCCCAAACCCCCCCCCCCGCCCCCAACTGATTTCACCCCCGTGGGTCCTAAAGGGGCCCCTTTAAAAAAAACAGGGCGGGGGGTAGGTCCTTTTAGCCGGTCATCCCCCAAACAGTCCCCGTGATTTTGTTTTGGTAGGACGGGAAATCCCGAGGGTTTTGAAAAACTTTGCTGTTAGGTCGTTTTCCCCTTTTTCCCCGGTTTGCCCAGGAAGCCGAGAAATCCTGTCTCCCCCGGCCGTCCCCGGGGCCCCCGCCACCCTACCGACCGCCCTCCTCGTACCCGCCCCCTTTCCGCCTCCCCCCCCCGCCGTGGCCCCCCCCCCACTTGCGCTCTGCCTACACGTACTACTGAGCTGTAACACCCCCAAAGCCCCTTTTGGTTATCAAACCTGACTCATGAATCGAGAGAAATAAATCCTTGAATCACCTTATATTTCTTTTTTGACATGACCCCCTTTTTACCACCCTCTAAAAACCCTTATCGTTACCAAACAGAAACAACTGGTACAGGACAGAGCTCGATTGCCGCATCCGGCCTGGTTCAGTGTGGCAAAAAATGCCTTTTCGAAATGGTCCAGCAATCAAAAAAAGGGAAAAAGGCCCATTTCAGCATTTGTATTAGAAAAAAAAAAAAAAATGAATTGCAGAGAAAATTTAGACTGACACAAGAATTTGGTCGATGACGAAATTGAAACAGTAAAGAAAAAGTTTCGGGAAAAGGGAAAAACAATTAGTGTAAAGGACTTCGTTGAAGATTACTGCAACTGATGACTTTCCGTTATATTAGGAAAAAATGCCTCACAACTGATTTTTCGTAAACGTAGTGGATTTTGAGACAGGGGAAATGGAAATGCATTCAGGTGAAAGTGTTTGTTTCTCTGTTTAACTTTTAGCGGTTATTTTTAACAATTTAAAAAATTTTTAGGGGTCAGGGGTAGAGCGGCTCCTTTTACACTAATTTTATAAAACACAGGTTAAATAGTTTTACACACGTTTTTTTTTAATGAAGTCAAAGCACTTCGGTTGATTGCTTCCATTTCCGCTAAACTGAGAGCCTGCCATTAGCAGATTTTTTTATGAAATTATGTGTTGAATAAAATTTTTGAACTAATATCTTCCTAACATGTCGATATCGGGACAAAACAAAACAAGTATACCGACATATTTTTCCTTTTTTAAAAGAAAACTGAGCAGTTTCGAACTTTTGTAAAGAAAGCCATTGTATGAGGACTTTTTAAGCTAAATATCTTCTCCATTTAAAAACCCATTGGTCAATGCAGTCAATGGTTTATTGCCATCTCCCTCTTTCGACCACGAAAGCCACAGTGATCTCTGTAGCCTGGGGCATTTTATACCTTTCAGCTGCTCAGAGGGTAAAGGTCCAAAAAACAGTCGCCCGGGAAAAACCCGCTGAGCACTGCCAAAACTCAGACAATTCGTTTCGTTTGCCAGTACAAAGAGAATATCTTAGTAATACGAACAGTTCTTTGAAAGCTGCGTAGTTAAAATACGCATGGTCCGTAGGCTTGGGGCCCCTGTTCGCCAAAGGGTGCATGTGTTTTGGTCACTGGGGGGTAGGGTTGCTCCAAACCCACCTTGAACGTTTTAAATTGTTCAAACGCTTTTTGGCGCGAGGCGAACGTTTCTGAAATGAAGAAAAAAGACGATTCGGTGGTTCTCACAATTTTTTTTTCCAAACCTCTCGGGGGGGGGTGCGCTGCCGGCCATGCTAAACTCGAAGTCGGTCAAAGCGTCGGGCGCTCAGTAGTACGTGTAGGAGAGCGCACGTAGGGTGCGGCGGCCACGGCGGGGGGGTAGGCGGCAACGGGGGGGGTGTAGGCGACGGAGGGGGCGTACGAGTAGGAGTAGGCGGGGGGCCCCTGCGTACGCTGCCGGGCGTACGACAGGAACTGGGGCTTGGCCTGGGCCACGGCGGCCAGCACCACGAGGAGGAAAACGACCTGCAACAGCGGCAACAGGACCAGTCATTTCAGCTTGAGGCCGGGTCGGGTTGGAACGACGAGAACAGTGGCCCACTTTCGGAGGAGTTCATGGTGGTGGTGAGTTTGAGCTGCTGCGGACTCAAATGTGACGCTCTGCCTCCACGGCCGCCGTTTTATACGCGCCGCCTGGATGCCTGGTGGCCCCACCCGACCACAGGTGCGAGTCGATGCGAGGGGGAGGCAGGGGGGTCATTCAGATTGTGGCAGTATAAAAGGAAAATAATCGAGCGTCGATCCGCGCTGGCCCAAAGTTTCTTTTTTAAGAGAAAAGGTCCCTTTTGCCGGAGACTTGACCTTTTTACGCCCAAAAAACTTAAATGAAGGGGCCGCAAGAGTGGGCCTTTTAAAGGCGCTACGCAACATGAGGGATGAGAAAATTTAAGAGCTCAGTCTCCCGAAGAAAACATCAAGTGATGCTCCTGTGCAGAGGGGGGTCTTTTAAAATTGTTTTGTGATATCTGAACATTGATTTCGAAAACTGTTTCCGATTTTCAGGTTGTGCAGAAAATGAAAAATTTTCAAAAGTTGCCTTCGAAGCCCGTAAGTTTTTATTAACAACCAAAAGTTACCCGAAACGTTCCCCTGTTCTTTGGGGATTGCCTAAATTTGGTCTCGCTTGATTTGGGGCTTGAATCGCTTCCTTCCGACACCGATGACGCCACGACCGCCCCGCCCCCATATCTGCCCCCACTCTGGTCGACGCGGCCCGCTGGGTCCATCAAGCGGCGGGCTGTGTATAAAACAGCGGCTGTGGAAGGTGAGCGTCACATTTGAGTCCAGCAGCTCAGTCTCACCACCAACATGAACTCCTCCGTGAGTCCCGCTGTCGTTTTGTGGTGCTGCGGACAATAAAAGTCCCGCCCCGACGTGTTTGCTTACTTTTCCTGTTGGTGCTGTTGCAGGTCGTCTTCCTCCTCGTGGTGCTGGCCGCCGTTGCCCAGGCCAAGCCGCAGCCCCAGATCCTGTCGTACGCACCGGCAGCGTACGCAGCGGCCCCCGCCTACTCCTACTCGTACGCGCCCTCCGTCGCCTACACCGCCCCCGTTGCCGCCTACGCCCCCGCCGTGGCCGCCGCACCCTACGTGCGCTCTGCCTACACGTACTACTGAGCGGTGACCCCGGCCAAGCTCGCTTTTGGCGATAAACCCTGTGCCTTGATGAGAGGGAAATAAATCCTTGAATCACTCAATCTCTGTCTTTCGTCTTTGTGCCCTTTTATCGCCCTTACAACAACCAACCGTTACTAAAGGCAGAAACAACATGGTACAGGTCAGTTGCTTGAACGTCGCACGACGGCCTGGTTCACTTTGGCGAGAAAATACACTGGAGAAAGCATTTAGGAAGTGGATGAAGGGAACAAGTCCAATTAGGTGAGTTCCCAAAAGAAACGGAAACAAATTAGCAGTGAAATTTTATACTAAACTAATGGTTATTGTGAACGATGCGAAGTTCAAATAGCCTCAGTAAAAGTTTGAGAAGGAAAACATCAAAACTTATGTAAGGCCACTTGGTTTTTCTGCGAGTCCTCTCAACTGGTCCTCTCAACTGGTATAGTAATAAACTTTGTGGAATTTTGTGACAAGTCAATTGGAACTGAAGCTGAAAGTGCTTATTACACTGATATAGTTTCTAGGCTTTCGCCCAACTTCAGTATATTAAGTTCACCGTGTTTTGTAACTCCCGATTCATAAAAATGTGTAAGTTACATTGGTCATCTACTGAAAATATTTTCAATACGAATGCACTGTAGTTGCTTACATTTTCGAGTCGAGTCAAGCCAAGGCAGACTGGTAAAAGAGACTGGCGCCATGTCGTCGTCAAAATAGAGGGCGTAGGGAGGAAAGACCGTAGTCAGACTGCGAGTGCCGGCTGTCTCCAAATGTTTTCGTGAACAGCGAAGTCACACAGCGGTGACGCACAACGCCAGGCGACGCCAGGGAACTGCAGCAGAATTAAGGAATCATCTCTTTCGTTTCCCTACTCAACGGCCTTTGAGCGCGACAAAGATAGGAGGAGATCTCTGCGTCCACCTGAACAGACCTGCTGCGAACGGTCGGACGCGGACCGCCGGCTAATCGCCCTGAGGGTAGGCAGCCCCGTTTACTTTTGTGCCACATGGGTGGCCAGGCTTCTGAGAAGGTGGGCGTAGGTGTGCAGCAGAGCCAAGCACAGAAGGGCGTGCACTGGTAAAACTAAAGCGTAGTATTACCTTACGCCAGCGCGCCACGAAGGCAGGCCAGCCATTTGACACGTCACAGGGAAGCCGTACAAAACAAGACACCAATACACCAGCATACTGGTAAACGTATATACAAGCCACTGCAGCGTAAACTAATTGCGCTTGAAAACAGATGGTAATACTACGCTTTAGTTTTACCAGTGCACGCCCTTCTGCAGCAGTGAAGAGGCTGTGGACGATGGCTTGCCTACCTACGCGGCGCATGCTCAGAGCATTCCACTTTTTCGCCACACTCTAAATTTCTTACGAAGAAATTTCCCATAATACGAGGGAAATGGCGCAAGCATAATACGAAGGGGGTTTTTCTTCGTATTACAAAGGGTTTTTTCTTTGTATCTTACAATGAAGAAGCTGAAAAGTTCGTATTACGAAGGAATATTGCTTCGTATTATGCTTGCGCCGAATTCACTGTAACATACAAATAACTTAGGTCAAATTTCATTGTAAGACATTTAGAGTGCAGAAAGAAGACTGTTTGTTTGCAGCCCCAATGGCCCTCTACGTAGTGTCAGGAGTCTTACGGGAGTGCTCCAGCACAACATACCCGACTTTGGGACATTTTGAATTTTCAAAATCCTCAACTAGCGGTGAGAATCAGAATTCTCGCCGCGAAGTGGTGAGAAATTATTAACGCGTTGTATGATGGCTTGCAAGAACAATTCATGACAAAATTTGGTGAGAAATTTGATTCTCTCTCACCGCAAGACGGTGAGAAATATTTCTCGCCAAATTTTAATCGCGATGCTCAGCCTTCAGATTTCAGTGTACGTAGGATACCGCACGCTGTAATGCCTGGGTATCCTCTTATAAGCAGTGTGACCTACAAAGACATTAGATATGGGAGGGTCTCGCTTTCTGCACAGGTCTGTAGATCACGCATCGCCTACATTTTTCCCACCGCAGACTTTTAAGAAACAACACTTAACAAAAAAAATTTGGTCCATAATAGTGTTTGTATTTATGCTCATAGATCTTTGGCGATATGGCTATGGACAATACAATGAATATTTCAATAACACTAGATTGACGTGATAATTTGTGTCTTCGAAATACTACCAGTTAGAGGAGTACACAGGAAGGGATGAAGCATCTCCTAAATTTTGACATGGCATGAAAAACCAAACGTCAAAATGAATTTTCTTGGACATTTTTCAGTGTTGATTACGTAAGAAAACAGATACGAAAATAATTAAAAGCTCTAAATAAAACTTGCCTAAACTGAGCTTACACAATGATCATGTACACATTGGCATCGATGTAAGATTCAGATTTAAAAAGAAAATCAATCCATGTTAGGGGGCCGGGGATGGAGCTTGCGGCATAGAATCTATGTCACACCACGAACACAGCACTTCCACAGTAGCGTCGCATTCAACAAACATGTTCCAAAGAGCGAGATTCTGGGACTGACAATAAGGCAAGGAATGTTGACATAGAGATCCGTACGCGTTTACACGCTGAAGCACCAACCGCTTCAGACGCTTGAGGCCGCAAAGCCTAACCTCCAGCGCCAGGTCGGGACACCCGTACGGCTTGTCTACGTCCGCCACCAGCTGCAGTTCCTCCAGTGTGTCGGCGTGCGCGCGCGCCAAGGCCAGGGCGGCGCGCAGCGGGTAGAAGCCACAGCGCAGCCAGCGCAGGCCTGCAGGTGGCGCGGGGCGCGAGAAGACGGGAAGGGGGTCGGCCAGGGCGTCCTCGAAATTTTCAGTGCAGCTCCAGGAAGCGCAGGGACTCTTGGCCGCCACCTTTGCAGCCACTCCTTCTTGACGTCCACCGGGGCCCGGCTGTGCAGGCGAGGCATCGCCGGGCCTGGTCCACGTGCTGCTGCTGGGGGGGCACGAGCTGCAGGCGCTCCAGGCGGGGGGGCCACCCGCTGCAGCACTTGCTGGCAGAACGGAGCCGACGTGGAGCAGTCCAGGCCGGTGAGGGTCAGCACCTGTGGAGGAGTGGCGTCAGTGCCTGTCAAACGGTGGGCGGAGAGGCTCACGGATACGAGCACGGATATCCAACGAAATAAACCGCTAGAAAATGAGTCTCATTTTCATGTTTGAGATTGAAATACACTACAAACCTGTCTATTTACTGGACACTAACAAATGCATGCTTGCAAGTATACACTTACAAATGCATGCTTGCAAGTATACACTTACAAACGCATACATGGCCAAGTACACACAAATGCAAGCTTGGCAAGTACACATTTACAAACGCATGCTTGGCCATAGACAATCAACTATATCCATAGACCAACTGCTTCATGCCCGGGTGGGATCCATGTGTTACGCCGCTCCCCGATTGGGCCGTACCTTTCACTTCAACATTTTAAGGTTAAAAATCGAAAATGTCAATTTTAGAGGGGTGATTGCATTCAGCCTGTTCAAATCTATGTTTGGCTCTTGGTTTTTGAGCAAAGCTTTTTGGTATAAAAACCAAGTGAAAAAACAAACAATCAGTTGTCGGCACGAGCGGCACGAGCGGTGTTCCTCCGTAAAACTTCCTCTGAGGCTCTAAAATTAAAGTTCATTTGAAAAATCGAGCCGTTTGATGATATTCCTCATTTATGTGAGCTTCTTTTTCACCCACTGAAAGCAGCTGAACATCAACTTAAAAGGTATAAACTGTTCCACAAGTGTGGCATCGACTGCACCAAGCTGCCTCCGCCAGCGAACGCCGCGTTCTGATTGGTGGAGCTCGAGCCTCCTCGACCAATCAGGACGCGGCGTTCGCTGCCGAGGCAGCTTGGTGACCACAGCCGACCAAAGACGAGTGAAGTGAAAGGTAACGACCAATCAGGGAGCGGCGTAACACATGGATCCCAGCCTGGGCATGAAGCAGTTGATCTATGGATATAGTTGATTGTCTATGGCTTGGCGTCGTTTAACTCCATGCTAAGCATAAGCATTTGTAAGTGTGTAAGTACTTGGCCAAGTGTGCGTTTGTAAGTGTGTAAGGGGGAGTGGGGTCATTCCGGACACTTTGATTTTCACTGGGTTTGAGTGAAGATAACTCAAAAGCCCGCCTAACAGAGGAAGATAATCAATTAAAAACGATAATTCCAAATCGCCAAGGTAGGAGGTCAAGCCGTTTGGCTGTGGTCGCTTCTCGAAATTTGAGTAACCATCAAAAATAGGCAAAAGCTGCATCTTTACCTCGTATTTCCATGTACTTATCGTACCTTACCATCAAGTTAAGTCCCATGGTTAAAATTTTATCATATTATATGGTCTTAGGACTTTACTTTGGCGTTTCGGGAGTGCTCTTATGACTCGCCGTTTTCTTACAATTGAACATCAAAGGTTTTTACTACCTGTGGGGTAAATCCGGGCAAGAAGTGTTGTTTTCTTCAATTTCCCGCATAATGTTAAGGTAGTAGGTTCAAAATTGTAGACATGCATCCCCACCTTTGCGAAGCATAAAGAACGAACGAAAAACAGCATTGCAGCATTGAGCTATACTCACGGCAGTGTTGTCAATTTAGGGGTTTTGATAGAAATTATTCCTTATAATATGCTTTGAGTAATAATTAAACACTTTAGTTCGCAGCAAATGTCCTTGTACGCCTTCTGAAAGCATGCCTCACATCAAAACAAGCGAAAGTAAGCTCGAGTAGTGTCAAATTTTAAGGTCGTTCGGAATTGCCCCATAGGTCGTCCGGAATTACCCCAGCCTGGGGTAATTCCAGACACGTGCAAGGCTTTTGTTAGGCGCCTATATACACTGATAAAAATTTTGTCGTAACTTAGAGACACATTTATCGCTAACTTTTTTAGCAACAAGATTTGTTATGGAACGAATAGCTTGTTAAACCGCAGTCGTATTGGAACTAAGGGATAATTTCACAACGACTTACTTGTAATAACGCACCAACAATAACACATCAACGACAAGTATTGAAAGTCCAAAAGAAATTTTGTAATGTCTGCGACAATATTCATAGAGTACTTTTGTCGCTAAATTTATTTTTTTAACAATAGTAATTTCCCTATGACTTAGAAGAACAAAATAGATCATTATTCATAATATGCTTTAATTGAGCAGATAATTGCAAAAGATATTGTTTCCACACAAATTGTATCGTAAAGAGTGATAACAAGAATTTTGTTCTTTAACGACAAAATGTCGCTTACTAGACTCAACGACATTTGTTTCGCTTTGGTTCATGATGAAATTCTATGTTTTGGAACGACTAAATTTTCACTCATCTGATTGTTTCTGTACAACCATTTTTTAACAGTGTATAGATCTCCCTAACCGTTGCTGAGATTTGGCTTTTATGTATGTCATTTTGAAGGCAAAGGTCCATACTTTACTCTCCTGTTATAACATTTGACCCAAGAAGCATATTCAAGCTCAAAGAGCAAAAAGAAAAATAAGCGTCCGGAATTATCCCACTCTCCCTTACTGGCAAGAAAGCATTCGAAAGTAGACAGTTAGGATGGTAGTGTAATTTTGCTTGTTCGATGCTAGAGCTAGGCGTTCATTTTGTGGGCAATAGTATGCTTTTTCAGGGGCAACGAGGGGACTGCGAAAAAGCCCAACTCAATTTAAGAAACATTGATAAACTTTCTTTAAAAACTATTGATTCAAGTCTAGGGGTAAGAACAGTTTATCTAAGCTCAGCACTATTTGTAATCAGACCTTAACCTAGGGTTCAAAACCTAAAAAAAAGGAAACATATACTTTATACCTTCTGCAGACTTTCACTCGCCAACAAGTCCGCCTTGCCCTTGATTTGTTTGCTGCTGCTTGTGTTGAGCGCATCAAGAGCTGATGGAGTCACCTCAGAGATCAGGCCCTGCACATGACAGACAATACTAAGAAAACACTGCGATAGCATAAATGATTTGAGACGAGTCAACGCACTTACCCACGCTTCTAGCACTGGCCTCAGTTGGTAGAAATAGCTTTCTACAAGCTGCGCAGTGCAGTCAATCTTCACCTTCACCTTGGTGGAGTACCTGTCAGAGACGACCTCCGAGATGGCACCAGGCCCTTGGGCGGTCTTCACCCGGAACCCCTTATGCCACCGATCCTCATCTAGAGTACGGATCTCGTTGCTTCTCTCCACCCAACATGGCGCTGGACAACACGAGGAACCGAGCGAAAGACCGCTGTCAGACAAGGTTTCAGGCAATCGCTACGTGCAAACAGGGTGCAGGCCGCACCAGGCATCCGTATGTATTGTAACGAGAGAATTCTATACACGGTAAAAACGGTACCTGGTTTTCCCAGGAAGCCTATGGTAGAGACAGGCGATTTCCAGGGAGTTCCTGGGAAAACAAGGAACCGTTTTTACCGTGTAAGATTCATCAATATTATAAATTACTAACAACTAATTTTATTCCAGGAACGTGACCTCACGTTGAAACGAATGTGACAGAATATCACGTTGCAGAGAGCGTTGTGTCACATTCGTTTTAATGTGAATCAGCTAATTTATGGCCAATTTGCATTCAAACGAATGTGACACGGCACAGTCCTGAAAGGAACGTGAAATTTTATTACATTCGCTTCAACGTGATGATGTCACGTCCATGGGGGTGAGAGCGGGTGGGGTCTTTAAGCCAGCAAAAACGGCGTAATTTATTAAATTTTTTTTTTTTTTTGGGGGGGGGGGGAACCGTAAAACGTAATCTGAGGACGACCCCTTACCAGCCTAGGGAGGGAGTGAACTAGGCGGCACGAACAGGCTAGCTTCGTAATAACGGACACGTGTACGATATTTGCGATTGCATTAATGATAAGCTTAGGGGAATTCTCGGATTATGCAGGCATTACGGAATTAAGCGGCCTGAATTACGTTTACGGATTCACGCTGTCAGTAAAGAGTAGTAAGTAAAATAAACCATTTAACTCCACAGGCAGGACAAGTTATTCGGCGATTGCAACGGACTCAGAGTCGAACCTTACCTTGGGACGTGGCGTCCTGCTCGGCCTGCGCCTCTTGCTGCAGCTGCCCGCTGGCCGCCAGCACGCACAGCAGCAGCCTGGACGAGTCGTCCTTCGCGGGCCGCACCTCGCAGCGCCACGCCGCGTCTCCAGCGGCACCGCGGCGCAGCGTCACGGCGCACGCGGCGGTGGGGTCGGTCACGACGGCGGAGAGGTCCAACAAGGCCTGCGGCAGCCCTGCACACCGGGCAATGTACTATGAGCAAAGTCAATTATCGGGGACCGCCTTTTACAGCGACCCCCTAAGTAGCTCCTTATTTTATTTGAAGAATTGCGCTGAAAAAAAAATCTAGTCCAAAAAAGTCTACTTGGTCCAAAGCCATAAAATTGGAAATTAATTGTCATTAATCAACTAATTGTTAAGTGGACAAGGCCTGGTCTTGACGTCCAAAACCACAAAAATGTCTAAAACTATCTAACAGTGAATGCGTTTTGTTGAAACAAAATCACAAACAGAGGACTTAGGACCAGGACGGGCAAAAATGGTCGGGGGCAGAGCAGGTCATGAAAATCCGATGAAAGTTGCAGATTTTGAGATCATTTTAATGTCAAAAAATTAGGTAAATCTCCTCTCCACACGAGCCGGTGGCAACAATAGGCCTAGACACCCCCAAAACGCACGGATTCTATCTTTTGTTATCGAATCGATATATATATTTGTGAAAAAAAGGAGCAATTGGAAGGGTTTCGATTTTTTTTAGTGCGGAGGGGAGGGGGGAACTTAACTCAGTCCCATGAAACCTTTAAAAAAGTGTTGTGATGTTCAAATGATTGCATCCCATGCGGTCGCTTCGCACACACTGGTAAATACTCCAGCAGACGACTCTCTGCCGCTCTGCGTATAACGCTGTCCTCACTGCGCCTGCGCGCAG
>NW_023144621.1:2048320-2145772 GCF_012932325.1 Thrips palmi | reverse complement strand
AAAAAAAATGAATTTAAAAAAAAACGAGAAAAAAAAAACCAAGACGAATCTGAACCTCGAGTTCCCGGCCGGTGCGCCAAGATGTTTCGGTTGTGTATTTTCCGGGATTCGATAAATCGAGTCAGATTGTGGTTCAAGACGTAAGACTATATTCCAAAGACACTGTTCCTGCTGGCTCCACACACACACACCCTTACTCTAAGCGTTCCTCCAGGCGACTGCCCGGCCGCCCGTCACTCGGCTCGGCTGTCGCCCTGTTCGGCTTCCGCGGTCCGCGGCTGATCAGTAGCGGTAGGGTTTTCTATTAGGGTCAGCAGTTATGCCGCGCGCCGCGCGACGCCGCTTCCCCCAAATCGTCTTGTCTCCCGCAACACTACTAATATGTTGTTGTCTAAACTTAGACTCAAAGTACCTCAGCAGCCTACTGAGAAAAAAGTTCCAGCACCGGGGATTCGAACACTGTTAAAAAAATCAGTTGTAATTTTCATAACATTGGTTGGCATTTTTTTTCACAAACAATTGTTATGAAAATTAAAATCACAAATGATTGTAAATTGTTTTACAATCACGTTATGAAAATTCATATCATGTTATGAAAATTCATATTCGCGTTTGCGAGGTCATTTTAGAGCAGTTAAGCAAAAGGACAACTAAGTGTTCATGTATATGAACACCCAAGCGGCCTTATGCCATTTATTGAACCGAATCTGCTTTTGATCAGCGGGTTTCGAACCCGGGATCTTTGACTTGTGGTGCACGCTCTTTACCGCTGTGCTACCACGTCCCACGGGAGGCGGAGGGTCAGCTACTGATGACTAACCTAAGTGCTCCCTCGGGATAACTACTTTCTCTGCGCTCTCAGCCACCGAGACATTGGTCATATATGCTCGCCGATGTTGATACTGATGGTACGGGATTCAAAGACCTACACAAATAAGTGGTCCATGGCATTCCACGAGCGTTTCCTTCGCAGTTTAATTGGTTGCTGCAGAGTTCAAGGGAACCGGCAACACCAGAACCAAAATCTGACTTGAAATTATTTTTCTGCTCAAATTTTTTTCTAAATCAGTCATTTGCACATAATCATAAACTCAAACCAACACCCTTTGTAAGAGGAAGCAACTCAAAATATTGAGATATCGCTGGCATTTGGAAAATTGAGTCAGTGAGGGGTATGTTTAAAGTAAGAGTGGTGAGATGAAATTTGTTTTAACCCATGTACAAGTTTTTTTTTTGTGAACGGCTCACCAGTTAAGTTCAACAGGGTCCAAATTTTCAAGCTCAAACTAAACATGGAATTTTTATTGTTTTCTTGTAATGCAAGTCAGTTACTAAAATAAATAAGATATTCCAAAACAGGTCCTGGTACCTTTTTCAGGTATGTTTCCTGTCGCACTGCCCAAAAGATACCCCACACTAACTCCCAAACCAGTTACGTTACAAGTAAAAATTCTGTTAAGCAAACAGTTTGCAGACAAAGACATACTTCTGAAGTTGTTATTATTGCAACAATCTCATCTGTATTAACAAATGTATTCAGACGGTTAGCTACGTGAAGGTTGTGAGATAAAAACTAACAAAAGACACAATTCCAGATTTTGGCATTCATTATACTTTCAAAGAACAACAATTGTTGTACAAAGTACAATGGAAGTGCTGTGCGGTCCAGGCCTCGTTGTGGTTTGAACCATTCTCGTCAAACAAATCCCTGTCGTACTTCTATTGTACAGTTTTTGTAGTACTTTTGTTTAAGTAGTCACACTTTTCTTTGCAGTGGTCGTATGCACTCCATTGAACTGTCGTATGAAAACATCATTCCCTGAAGCAAGCAGCAGGGTGATTTAAGAAAGTGAGGAGGGCAAGAAAAGGGGCGAACCACACACATTCTGATCACAAATTGGGAGTAAAACAGGCATGTGTGGCAAACAAGTCAGAGGTGCACTTCATTTAACACAATTATGCATACTCCGGGGGCAAAAACTCGCGCAATCATGTGTACATGGCCCCCGAAATCACGCGCGAATCATTGAGAATCACGCGAAATCAAGCAATCCGAAATCGGCCAAAATCACTAAAATCGACCGAAATTAGGCAGAATCACACGAAACCAGGCCAAATCAGTCCGAAATAATTTCTTTCCGAACACAATCACACGCAATCACGCTCAACATCACCCTGGTGCGTCGCGAAATAAGGCAAAATCAGCCATGAAATCAATTAAAACCATGCGCAATCATTGCGTTTTCCGAATCATGTGTACACGAAAATCCCGAGTTTTTGCCCCCTCGGCATACTCACACCGTTCACCAAATCTGAGTGGTTCGCCCTTTGGGGCAGGAAATTTCATGAAAATATAATATATTTTTAATCAAAATTAATAAGCTTTTGAACACATCCATTGTCATTGGACAACTTTTGGTATGGCTGGAAAAGTCGGCACTCGCAGGCGCCTATCCTAAAGGGAAATTGACCCCATCTTGCACCTGGGACAGAAGACCAGCGCCGGTGGTGAAAGCTCAAGACTTGATTTGAGCTCCAGAGTCTCTAAATGGGTCTCGAACTGAACGTGTGACACTCTACAAAAATGTCCTGTCATCGCCGTTAATTTATTCCCAATGTTTGCTGTTATGCAATTCACGGCGTTTGCTGTGGACTAGTTCACGGCGTTTACTGTGATCTCGGTTACAGTGTTCACTGTGATCTGGCCACACTGTTAAAAATGTTATGAATTTTCATTACAAATATGCATTGAAAATTCATGAACGCCATTAAATTTCATAGCGGCCATAAAATTTCATAAATATAATGAAATGTCAGAACACATTTCATGAAACGTTATAATATCTCCTTGAAAAATCAAGTCTGCAATGAAACGTCAAGAGATTTGATGAAAAGTCAAAACGTGAAACTACAAATTTAGTGTGGTTCTGAAAATTCATAACCAAGATATAAAATTTCATGTCGGTCTTTGACTTGTGATGGGCAGGTTTTGATGGCTCTTACATTGCCCGGGTGGAAGAAACTTCAGGTTTGACTGAGTTTGAACCTAATCGTGATTCGGAATATTCCTATGCTCTTCCCTCACAGGTGTAAATGGGATCAGGATTTTCTGATCATTTACCCATTTTTCTGATAACATTTGGGATTTTCTGATCATTGGTGCACTATCAGAAAAATTGGCATCAGAATTACAAGAATTTCTGATAACTGTGAAATGATCAGAGAAAAAGTCTGATCGCTAATAAGTGATCAGGGAAAATTTCTGATCCGAAAAGTGATCAGACAGTGATCAGAATAGAGTCATCAGGAAACATAGACATTCTGATAACATGCAAAACTATCAGAAAATCGTGATGTCTCAAAAATCTAGATGCCTGTAAAACAGAAAGTTTTCGGAATTTTGGTTTCAAATTTGGTGAGCGGTATGTTCGCGACATTTGGCTAGGGCATTTTCAAGGTCATGAAATTTAGACCATATCTTCTGGCATTTTGAGAGCTGATGGCGAGCTAGCGTGAAACGGATTGCAGAATTGGATCGGACTCAGTTTCGACCTCCTAGAGCCGTTTGCCTCATCTCCATATCTTTCATGGTCGTGAAAATATCCTGAGTCAGATATCGTTACATTTCTGATAATACAATTTCTGATTCTACTCCAGTGGTGATCAGACCCTAGGTGATCAGAGCCACGCTGATCAGAAACGTGATCAGGAATCAGGATAAAAAACATCAGAAAAGGTGTTCGAAAAAGCATCAGGTTTTTTTCTGATCCTCTATTTTCTGATCCAGAAAGTGATCAGCGCTAGGTGATCAGAAAATCCTGATCCCATTTACACCTGTGCTGAGTAAATGTAGCGTGATAATATAAGTAGTAAATCAAACGTCGCACCAAAAAAGAATTTTAGTATCATTTAACGCAAACTGTGGTCAATCCACTGCTCACATGGTGCGGCCTGCCAGCCACCTGGGCTCAAAGTCAGGTTTCAAGAAGCTGCCGCTAGGTGGCGCTCGGAGTGCCGTGTTCGTTCACTTGTAAGTTTTGCCTATTCATTTAAGTAAAATCAATATTTTTTTCAAAAGTTTATCCTTGGTTACCTAAGTGAATATCTACTCTAGACGTATGCTAAAAGTGTTAAACAAAATATTACTCTGAAGTCGAGAAAAACGCAGAACCATGTTGCGACTCGCTGGCGCCTACAGTCGGCCATTGGGTTAGGTCCAGCGAGAGCCTCCTCGTGGTTGTGGTACAACATGCCACCAAGTCATCTGACTGAGTATCACTCCGGGTTAAGCTCTATGTCTAAGATGAACCTAGCCCGCTTCCAATTTTTAGAACTGGTGTTGGACTGAGAGTCAAGATACCGGTCGAGTTTACATTACCCATTTATGAAAAACAATACCACAAGTGGAAATAAAATGTCAAAACTTGCATATGAATTTTCATTAACAATTTAATGAAGTTTCACAACACTTTGCTATGAAATTTCATGGTGATTTTCTGCAATGAAATTTATTTCATTGCAGAAAATCGCCATGAAATTTCATAACAGAAAAGTGATAATAATTACATTAACATGTTATGAAATTTCAATCCGAATTTTTTAACAGTGCACAGTAAACGCCGTGAATTGGAGCCTGATTTGCAGTACTTCGGTGCTCAGCGGCGTCAAACTCAGTGTTTACTGGGGACCAGATCACAGTGAACACTGTAACGGAGATCACAGTGAACGCCGTGAACTAGTTCACAGCAAACGCTGTGAATTGACCTACAGTGAAAACTGGTAATAAATTAACGGCATTTACAGGACATTTTTGGTAGAGTGGACTCCACCAATGTATTCCTCGTTCTGAGAGCAATCCATTGGTGGGGTCACACGTTCGGTTTGAGACCCATTTAGCGAATCTGGAGCTCAAAACCCGTCTAGAGTTTTCGCCACGGAAAAGCCACACGCCGCGCCTGTAAGCAGGCAAAAGGTGCTTCCCCTCCCCTCCCCTCCCGCAGCGACCGGCTCTGGATCCGCCGCACGGCGCTCGGGTTCAGTCCTCGTCTTCTTCGGCATCCGGTGAGCTCATCTGGATCATCCGGCGGAGAGCCTGCCGCTTGGGGCCGTCCCCCGACACGTTCTGGACCGAGGGCAGCTTGTTGACGTTGTCCTTCGTCCCGAACACCGTGGTGTTGCGCGGCGCCGCCAAGACTGCGTCCTTTCTGCGCAACAAACCACCGGGATGAGCAAGTGGAGTACCCTTGTCCTACAACATATTACTGCAATGTCATCAACTGACTGGGTTAATAACATTCTTGTGAGGAGAATTTAACCTCAGGACACTGTATTTGGCGTGAACTCACAAGTACACATCTGCAAGCGTGTACTCATGAGTACACTCTAACTACAATGTGCAATGAGAGTGTACTCAGACAAGAACGTACATTCAGCTGCATATACTACTGCCAGGTGTGCTTAGGTGTGTACTCTTTCTGAGCACACTGTCATGGCTGTAGGACGAGGTTAAAAGAGAGCGAGACGGTGGTCGGACAGTAAAGAGAAGTTTATTCTTATTCACATTGGCTTATATAACATCCCCGGCAGTGGTACCAACTTACAATAATAATAGTGTGCGTTACCAACTTCAACACACCCCCATAATGCACACATCATATTAAAAACAATAACATAACATTTATAAAATACTGAAATTACATACATAAATAAAAGGTATAAAAATATATGAATAAATACATTACATAAAAATATCACAATACACCAAGCTTAGGCTTTAAATATACATGTTTATCAACTTTTAAAGCTTTAGTTAAAACATCGGCAGGCATCTCACTAGTCTCTAAATATTGAATATTTACAACACCTTCACGTAACAAGTCTTTGGAGAAATGCCATTGGATATCAACATGTCGAAGACTAATACTGGACGATTCATTTAAAACAATCAGTCTAGCACTTTGATTATCTGAAAACACATTGATAGGACCTTTCCTGTTAACAAGGTAGGACAAAATATTAGACACATACTTGGCTTCCAAAGAGCAGCATATTCTGCTTTAGTACTACTCAAAGCTGAACTGCGTTGTTTCTTAGATTGCCAACAAACTGAACCATTAGACAACATTGACACAATACCAGAGAAAGACTTTCTCTCTAATGCATTAGCATGACTAGCATCACAAAACACTACAATATCCTGATCAGACTTAGAATAAGTAAGAGAATTAATTATTAATTGTTCCACTAAGGTACTGCAAGACCTGCAGGTGATTTCCAGGGTGTTCCTGGGAAAACCAGGTTCCGTTTTTACCGTGTACTGAAAGTTTCAAGATTTTTGACGACAGTAAGGATCATTACGTAAAAAGAGCTGGGGAACGCCGTATTTGAGTATGAGAGAAGCTAGAATAAATTTTCAAAACTGTCCAGAATGACTTTTCTATATATCAACGGGTTCGTCTCGACAAAAAAAAATTTAGGAGCGCATAAGTTGGTTCGAGAACTCAAGAAAAACGGCCAAAAATCTTATTGTCTCCTCCGGAAACAAAACTCCCGGCGGGCCGACGCGTTCCTCTAGGATTTTCTTCCAATATGTGAGAGGATCATGTGAGGAAAGTCACATCGAAATTGAAGAAGAGCTTTTCTGAAAACAATGATTTTTCGGGAAAAAGTCACCTTAAGTGAAGGATGCTACATTAAAACTTCATCCACACTGAGATTCCAAACGCTGAGTATAGCTCGTATGGTGCAATACAGCTGAGATATCGCACCATACGTGCAATCCCTCAGTCATATTGCACCTTACGTGCAATGCATCCCGAAAATTGATCCAGGAAGAGGAAGAAGGGGATAACTCAATTTTGGCCATTTTTCAGGAGAAACCAAAAACTGTTAGCAGGGAAAACTAAAACAAAACAAATGAATGTTGCAGATGTTAATGATTTCAAAAAGCATTAGTAAAATTTTGGAAAAAAATCAAAAGTGCAAAAGTGCAAGGTCACTCCGTAGAGGATTTCTGCGACTTGTCACTTTCCGTTGAAATGGAAAACAGAGTCAGCTCACCTTGTACTTCCTAAACGAAGAGGAATTTGGAGACAAGTCAAGTGGAACAATAGTCTGCATAAAGTGTATGTTACTCTGGTATATTTTTTGGACTTAGCTCTTTTTTCCAAATTGAAATTTAAAATTAAGGGGGGGGGGGTTAAGTTGAGTTGATTCTTTTCACACTAGATTCATAAAAACACAAGTTGAGTTATATCCTTTGGCCAATTTGTCAAACGGACTCATGTAGACTAAGGTTGAGTTCTCTCCATTTTCCAATGAAATTTAGACCGTAAAAGGGGTTGAGTTATACCCTTTTTCAATGTGGATTTTCTCCTAAACTGCTTGGAATTCAGTCAAATAATTTGGTGTAATGATGTAAACCATTTTAACGCACAATAATAAAATAAAAACTCAATTTAGGGATAAGTCAAGTTATTCCCTTCTTCCGCTTCCTGGATCAAATGCCCTATGCTAATGCATGGGAATGCACAGTGTAATGAAAGATCGAAAAGTGGGAAAAAAATATTTTATTGTTCTAACTGACTTAACTTAATGCAGAAAGACGCATTCTGGTAGGAAAAGTGCCACAGGACCATCCAAGCGTCACAGAGACGCCGTTTTTGAGAAAAAAGGGGTAAAAACGCCGTATTTTCAGTTCTTGACACCCATGGCTTCTGCTGTTAAGCGAATCCGCAACTTTTCTCGACGCCAACTTGTTAAGGGGTACTAGGACAAGACTTGAGAACGTTTGTAGCATTGAACTAGGTGGGGAACTCGAGATATTTCGCCTCAAAGTTTACAAAATCAGAAAAATCTACCAAAAATGCCATTTTTTGAACATTTTTGAAGCCCTGGCTTGGGCTCTTTGGTGAATCCGCAACTTTTCTCGACGCCAGCTAGTTGAGGGGTACTAGAACTTCACTTAAGATTATTTGAAGCATTGATCTAGGTGGGGAACTCGAGATATTTCGCCTCAAAGTTAACAAATTTCCTAAAAATCTACCAAAAATGCCATTTTTTGACCTGTTTGAAGGCTTGTCTTCGGCTGTGGCGAATCCGCAACTTTTCTCTACGCCAAATAGTAAAGGGGTACTAGGACAACACTTGATAACATTCAGAGCATTGAGCTAGGTGGGGAACTCGAAATACTACGCCTCAAAGTTATTTTTTTATAAAAACCTGCTATTTTCTGACCTTTTTGTAGCCGTGGCTTCGGCTCTAAGGTGAATCCGCAACTTTTCTCGACGCTCACTAGTTAAGGGCTACTACGACAAGACTCTAGATCATTTAGGGCATTGAGCTAGGTGGGGAACTCGAGATATTTTGCCTAGAGCAGTAGCCAAGCCTACAAAAAGGTCAGACACTGGCATTTTTGGTAGATTTTTTTAGACACTGGTTATCTTTGAGGTGAAATCTCTCGAGTTCCCCACCTAGCACAATGCTCCAAATGAACTCAAGTGTTGTTCTTGTACCCTTAAACTAGTTGGCGTCGAAAAAAGTTGCGGATTCGCCATAGGGCCGAAGCCAGGGCTTCCAAAAGATCAGAAAATGGCATTTTTGGTAGGTTTTAAAAACATTTTTAAACTTTGAGGCGAAATATCCTGAGTTCCCCACCTAAATCAATGCTCTAACTGATCTCAAGTGTTCTTCTAGTACCCCTCAACTACTTGGCGTCGAGAAAAATTGCGGATTCACCATTGAGCCGAAGTCAGGGCTTCAAAAAGGTCAGAAAAAGGCATTTTTGGTAAGTTTTTTGAAACTTTTTAAACTTCGAGGCAAAATATCTCGAGTTCCCCACCTAGTTCAATGCTCAAAATGATATCAAGTGTTGTTCTAGTACCCATCAACTAGTAAGCGTCAAGAAAAATTGCGGATTCGCCATAGAGCCGAAGCCAGGGCTTCAAAAAGGTCAGAAAATGGCATTTTTGGTAGGTTTTAGAAAATTTTGAAACTTTGAGGCGAAATATCTCGAGTTCCCCACCTAGCTCAATGCTCCAAACGATCTCAACTGTTGTTCTAGTACCCCTCAACTACTTGGCGTCGAGAAAAGTTGCGGATTCACCATTGAGCCGAAGCCAAGCTTTCAAAACGGTCAGAAAATGGCATTTTTGGTAGATTTTTGGGACATTTGTAAACTTTGAGGCGAAATACCTCGAGTTCCCCACCTAGCTCAATGCTTCAAACGTTATCAAGTGTTGTCCTAGTACCCCTTTACTGGTTGGCGTCGAGAAAAGTTGCGGATTCGCCATAGAGCCGAAGCCAAGCTTTCAAAACGGTCAGAAAATGGCATTTTTGGTAGATTTTTGGGACATTTGTAAACTTTGAGGCGAAATATCTCGAGTTCCCCACCTAGCTCAATGCTCCAAACGTTATCAAGTGTTGTCCTAGTACCCCTTTACTGGTTGGCGTCGAGAAAAGTTGCGGATTCGCCATAGAGCCGAAGCCAAGCTTTCAAAACGGTCAGAAAATGGCATTTTTGGTAGATTTTTGGGACATTTGTAAACTTTGAGGCGAAATATCTCGAGTTCCCCAACTAGCTCAATGCTCCAAATGTTCCCAAGTCTTGTCCTAGTACCCCTTAACTAGTTGGCGTCGAGAAAGGTTGCAGATCCACCATAGAGCCGAAGCCAGGGCTTCAAAAAATGCAAAAAAATGGCAGTTTTGGAAGATTTTTAGGAAATTTGTAAACTTTGAGGCGAAATATCTCGAGTTCCCCACCTAGCTTAATGCTCTAAATGCTATTAAGTGTTGTCCTCGTACCCCGTAACTAGTTAGCGTCGAGAAAAGTTACGGATTCGCCATAGAGCCGAAGCCAGGGCTTCAAAAAGGTCAGAAAATGGCATTTTTGGTAGGTTTTAGAAAATTTTGAAACTTTGAGGCGAAATATCTCGAGTTTCCCACCTAGCTTAATGCTCCAAACGTTATCAAGTGTTGTCCTAGTACCCCTTTACTGGGTGGCGTCGAGAAAAGTTGCGGATTCACCATAGAACGGAAGCCAAGCTTTCAAAACGGTCAGAAAATGGCATTTTTGGTAGATTTTTGGGACATTTGTAAACTTTGAGGCGAAATATCTCGAGTTCCCCACCTAGCTCAATGCTCCAAATGTTCCCAAGTCTTGTCCTAGTACCCCTTAACTAGTTGGCGTCGAGAAAGGTTGCGGATTCACCATAGAGCCGAAGCCAGGGCTTCAAAAAAGTCAAAAAATGGCAGTTTTGAAAGATTTTTAGGAAATTTGTAAACTTTGAGGCGAAATATCTCGAGTTCCCCACCTAGCTCAATGCTCTAAATGCTATTAAGTGTTGTCCTAGTACCCCGTAACTAGTTAGCGTCGAGAAAAGTTGTGGATTCGCCATAGAGCCGAAGCCAGGGCTTCAAAAAGGTCCGAAAATGGCATTTTTGGTAGGTTTTAGAAAATTTTGAAACTTTGAGGCGAAATATCTCGAGTTCACCACCTAGATCAATGCTCCAAATGATCTCAACTGTTGTTCTAGTACCCCTCAACTACTTGGCGTCGAGAAAAGTTGCGGATTCACCATTGAGCCAAAGCCAGGGCTTCAAAAATGTTCGAAAACGGCATTTTTGGTAGATTTTTCTGACATTTGTAAACTTTGAGGCGAAATACCTCGAGTTCCCCACCTAACTCAATGCTCCAAACGTTATCAAGTGTCGTCCTAGTACCCCTTTACTGGTTGGCGTCGAGAAAAGTTGCGGATTCGCCATAGAGCCGAAGCCAAGCTTTTTAAAACGGTCAGAAAATGGCATTTCTGGTAGAGTTTTGGGACATTTGTAAACTTTGAGGCGAAATATCTCGAGTTCCCCACCTAGCTCAATGCTCCAAATGTTCCCAAGTCTTGTCCTAGTACCCCTTAAGGGGAGGTTCTACTGAAAATATTGCATTTTTCAAATTGAGACCCAGTGTAAAAATTTGTTGCAGATGTATAGTAATACATAGTTAATGGTCAAACATGAAATTTAGAGCCCAATACCTCCCTCCAAGTCCAGTCGAAGAGGTTTTTTCAGCCTATTGTAGCAATATCTTAAAAAATTCTCCTACGCAAAGCATTTCAACGTAAACTGATGTTCTGGACATTTTTCACTTCTTTGGCTCATATGCAATAAAGCGTGGCATCACCAAGACATGGGACCCAACAAATTTATTTTGTCGTTGCTTTTCAGAAATAAAGTCACTCAAATATTAGAAATTTTAACATTTTCTTGAAATTTTATTGACATGCTGTCTTAAAAACACAGCTTATGGTTTTGTAATGGTCCCAGTATCTTACTAATGCCACGGTTTATCAATTATGAACCAAAGAAGTGAAAAATGCCCAGAACATCAGTTTACGTTGAAATACTTTGCGTAGGAGAATTTTTCAAGTTACGACTGGAAATAGCAGAAAATTCCTCTTCGACTGGGTTGGGGGCTAGGTATTGCTCTCCAAACTTCAAATTTAACTATTTACTATGAAATACTTTAAATTTACAATGAATATTGATAATGGGACTCAATTTGAAGAAAGTAAGATTTTCAGTAGAACCTCCCCTTAACTAGTTGGCGTCGAGAAAAGTTGCGGATTCGCCATAAAGCCGAAGCCAGGGTTTCGAAAAAGTCAAAAAATGGCAGTTTTGGAAGATTTTTAGGAAATTTGTAAACTTTGAGGCGAAATATCTCGAGTTCCCCACCTAGCTCAATGCTCTAAATGCTATAAAGTGTTGTCCTAGTACCCCTTTACTAGTTGGCGTGGAGAAAAGTTGCGGATTCACCATAGAGCCGAAGCCAAGCCTTTAAAAGTGTCAGTAAATGGCATTTTTGGTAGATTTTTCAAATATTTGTTAACTTTGAGGCGAAATATCTCGAGTTCCCCACCTAGTTCAACGCTCCAAATGTTATCAAGTTTTGTCCTAGTACCCCTTAACTAGTTGGCGTCGAGAAAAGTTGCGGATACGCTAAACAGCAGAAGCCATGGGTGTCAAGAACTAAAAATACGGCATTTTTACCACTTTTTTCTCAAAAATGGCGTCTCTGTGACGCTTGGATGGTCCTGTGGCACTTTTCCTACCAGAATGCGTCTTTCTGCATTAAGTTAAGTCAGTTAGAACAATAAAATATTTTTTTCCCACTTTTCGATCTTTCATTACACTGTGGAATGGGGAGGCATTGCACTTCATGTGCAATACTTTCGCATTGCACCAATTGACGCTATACTCAGCGTTTGGATTCTCAGTGCAATCGTCTCGAAACTATTTCCATCATGATCCTCAGCTCTTTTTACGTGAAGAACCTCTTTCGAATAAATCTTTAAACATTTACTAAGTACGGAGAAGAGTAAAGAAAATGTCATGATTGTCACCAAGGTGAAAACTTCCCTGTTACGACAGCCAAACGGGGCGAGATACCGCAAAATTCTTTGACATGAGATCTTTTCATCACGACTCGTACCCCTTAAAAAAAGTTCATCCAAATCGAAGAGATGAATTTTCCAAGAGTTCGTTGGCTGGGCATGGAATCGCCATCGCCCAGGTTCTGATCTAGCCAACTTCCGAAGTCGAGTTCCTTGCTGGCCGAGCTGGAGCTAGCAACTCGGTTCGACGGAAGGGCGGGCCCCAAGGGGCAAACAACTAGGATTTTGGTGGATATTTTCCCTGAAATAACGTGAAATAACGGTGAATTAACGTAAAATAAAGGTGAAATAACGGTGAAGTAACGTAATAACATGAAATAACGCGACATAACGTTGAAATACCCTTGAAATGACAATGAAATGACGTGAATTTGAAATAACGGTGTACAAATTTTGAGGAAGTTGTTTGCCCCTCGGCGGGCCCCAGCTTGTTGAGTTGCTTGGTACCAAATCAGTCGTCTCATAAGCCATTGGCCTGTCCCACCCTCAAACCATTTGGTGTGATACGTACTGCAAATGTGTTGATTTGTTTGCTGCAAACGTGACTGAAAGCCAGCAGCAGTAGAAGTGCCGACGGTTCGGAGGGGGAACGCAGCGACGTCATGGCGGACCTACTCTGCAAACTGAAGTGTGTACAGTACACTCTTATTAGAGCATGCCTCCAAGTACACTCTTAAGGCCAGGGACAGGTGAAAAAATGAAGAAGTTTGGTGAAATTGAATGAAATGAGTTCTGGCTGGAAAATGGTCCTTTGGACCTTCCTCTTTCAGGATCTGTCGGGACTTCGACTATCCGGGACCTGGAAGTGCTTAAAATACATCTTTTCGCACACTCCTGCATTTACGACACTTTAGTAAAATTGTCCGTTTTGCCATCAAGGGGGGAGGGGGGGGGGGGTTCTAGCGAAAATCTTGCCATTTTCAAAATGAACCCCACTGTCATAATTTGTTGGGAATATGAAATCATACTTCAAAGAGACTAAGATTTGATTTTTGAAGGCATATGCTAGGTCTTGAACCCAGTCGAATTGTCTTTTTTGGACTGTTTTGGCTTTATTTAGCCGTATCTTGAACAATCCTCTTGCGCATACTATTTTGACGAAAAAGGCTTATCTTCACATTTTGCACTTCTTCGATTCATTTTAAAAAGATTCCAGCATGCCTAGTTCAAAATTTCCATTATATTAGTAATCACATGCTTTTTTCATCTAAGAAGTCACTAAAACTTGTCTATTTTGTACATTGTTGATCAATTTAAGTGAAATGCATGCTTTAGAAGCTTGCCAATGATAATGTAATGGACATTTTCAGTTGTGCATGCTGGGATCTTTTAAAAATGAATCGAAGAAGTGAAAAATATCCAGGTCAACCTTTTACGACAAAATAGTATGCGCAAGGAGATTTTTTTGGCTGAAAATCCATTAAAATCTGTCACCAAACTTTAAACGCCCTTTTCTCCGAAGACATTTTTTTAACATTTGAATGGTCCTGTGCGCATACAGTTTGAAGTGTCGTCAATGATATTTTTTCCACTGACTCAGTAGGCTATTGCGAGGAAACGCAAGTGACAGTTTTTGTATATTCCACCCAGAAGTATGGTTTTGGATATCGGTTTTTACAAAGAGAGGGAAAATCTTTGGTTTTTGAAAAATATAAAAATTGAAAAGTTGGTATTTTGCTATCAGTGCCGGAAACTAAAATCTGTCACTTGCGTTTGTTCTTTGGACTTAGACGAACAAAAAAATATGTCGGTCAGGTCAATAACCCAAAATGGGAAACGCACAGGAATTTTTTAACAAACACTTACAAAATTATAAAAAAAGCCTGTATCTCAGGAACCGCTTGATATTATGGGATGGGATTTTGAGTGAAATAGTTTATCATCAAGAGTAAGATTTTGACAGAAAATAAGAAGTTTTGGACCAGCAGTTTCTGAGATCATTTTTTCACCTGTCCCTGGCCTTAATCACAGCATACTTGCGAGTTTTGCGTGTGTCAAGCATGCTTGACACACGCTAAAATAGAGTGTACATGGCATGAACACGCTAAATAAGAGTAATCTTGAACTGGCCCATGCTTTTGAATAGGAATCGAGTGTATTTTAGCGTGTACTTGCAAGGTAAGTACACTCTTAATTAGTGTGTACATGCTCTACAAACTGAAGCGTGTACTCAGTATGCATCTACAGATGCATACTTATAAGTACACACCTGCAGATGCATACCTAGCTGAGTACACATCTACAGATGCATACCTGTTAATTAAGTATGCATCTGTAGGTGCATACTTGGCAAGTATGCATTAGTAGGTGTGTACTTGTCACCATATAAATGCCAAGTATCAAGTACACATCTTTAGATGCATACTTGGCTGAGTACACATCTACAAATGCATACCTGTCAAGTATGCATCTGTAGATGTGTACTCAGCTAGGTATGCATCTGTAGGTGTGTACTTAATAGTATGCATCTGTAGATGCATACTGAGTACACACTTCAGTTTGTAGAGTGCTAGGCACACTATGCTGTAAATAAGAGTGTGCTTGGAAGCATGCCTTAATAAGATTGTACCATGTACACACTTCAGTTTGAAGCGAGTACCAGTTTGTTTCTCCTAAGAAAGGGAAATACTCGACTCAATCAAATGAACAGTTTTGTTTCAATGGCACCCAGCACTAACGTTCGTTTTCAATGTCAACACACGTTGCTTTTTGCTTGCAGCACTTTAATGAGGAAACTAGGACTCGTATATGAGCGGTGGCGCTCGCGACCTCATGTTAAATGCATTTACAAAAAACGGTAAACTGTAAAAACTGGGCACGCAATGTGATGGTGTACGGTTCCACGTTAGTGGTTGCATAATCCTATTTCGCGTGCAGCCCCGAAGAGGCAACTGGTCCTCATCAAAGTGCACGGAAAAAAAGTTCCTGGTTTTCCCATGCACAGTAACAGCTGATATTTGGAATAAAAGACTGATCCTTCACGCTTATGACCTTACGAAGAATTTTGAGTTAGCATTTACTTTGTTATACGAAGAAATAGGTGGTAAATTACTAATTGTTTTCTTTGTATGCTTATGTGTGCTCAAACTACTTTGTTATGACAAGGTGCTTTTTCTTTATGAGGCCTTAAATAGTTTAAGGTTTTCTCAGTGTTCGGCAGAACAATTACCAACGCTTCCCTCGTTACTAACGAAGCCCTTCGTGTAATGACATAAACCTTCGGCAAATTTAGAAGAACCTGTATAGAGTTTAGAAGCTTTGTGTTAATATACGAAGCATCTTATTCGTCTATCGTCCACGTTTACTGAGCTACGACCGCCTTAAAAATAGGCTGTTTTGCTCCTACAATTGATTCTTGGAACAGACTGTGGGTCAGCAATTTTCAAAGCTACACTCTCATGCCAGGAACGTGACATCACGTTGAAATGAATGTGACAAAATGTCACGTTCCCTTGAGCAATGTGTCACGTTCGTTTGAACGTGAATCAGCCATAAATTAGCTTATTCACGTAGAAACGAACGTGACACAATGCTCAAAGGAACGTGACAGTCTGTCACATTCGTTTCAACGTGATGTAACGTTCCTGGAGCGAGAGTGCACCCAAGTCCTATACATTTTTGGATGAGCGATAGCGAAGCCTGTTACTCCAAGTGGGGTTGAAAATGTTTTCCTGTCAGAGTCTGTGTGTGTCCGCCCTACTCTTCCTGAACGGCTCGGCCGATTCGGCTGAGATTTCGCAGGGTCAATAGGTACGTCCTTGGCTCGCCACATACCAAAATTCTGCTTTCTATCTACATCAATTTGGTCATTACAGCCACAACACACTTACTAAACGGCATAAACAATAACTTTTTTCTATTTTGTAAACTCAAACCAAGTTTTACATTATATACAGTATTTTCGAGGGTGCTGATGATGAAAATTGAACCTCTTATGACCTCAGACGCAGCAGGTTCAATTCGCTGTTAGGCATAATATTCTAGAATTTTATCCCAGAGTGTAGAATATGTCGTCCGTTCTTGAGGATGCCAACCCTAAGTGGAATCCATTTCGACCTCCGATCCAGGTCCGGATCCCAAGAGGGCATAATTTAGCTAGGTGGCAAATATAAAATGCCACGCAGTTTGACCAGCATGTTGTGAGAGCACTCCATTGCTCTGCCCAACCAAGTCATCATGCTCACTTTCAGACAGAGAGGGCAAAGATGAATTTCCTTCGTAAGCATTTGAGGGGCATTTGTAGACAGTTCTACTTCTAAGGCACACTGAAAAAAGTCTAGTCACGATAACCAGAATTCTGGTACCAAATACCAGACTGTCTGATAGAATATAACTCAACTAGAATTCTGGTAAAAAATACTCAACTGTCTAGTTGGCCTCAGTCTAGTAAACCGTACCAGATTTATAGTTATCCTGACAATGCCGCCAGGTCCCCTTCTGGTAGTTTTTACCAAACATCCCGGTTAGTTCATGTGCTTACAAAACTGAAGCAAGAAGTCTAAAATTTACAAAATATTTTCGTAGCATTGAAACCTGATGTGACGTCGATTACCTTGACGAACCACCTCTGAATTAATTCTCCCCTCCTCCTCCCCTCCGGATTCGAACCGGGATCTCACACTTGTGAGACGGGCACGTTTCCACTGGCAACAGCAGCAGCAGCAAGAGTGTGAGCAGGAAGGTGCGCAACAGCAGCTGTGACAGGCGAGGGCTGCTAACAACAGAAACGTCAGTTTCTGCCACCACTTTGGCTCCGGCCAGGCCCCGCCGGCCTGGAGCCGGCCGGCCGCCGATGCGCCACCACGTCACCTGTGGGTTGAACGGATCCCCGCCTGGTGTCTTTGAAATTTTTCTCCCGCTTTGAGGCATTTGTCTGTCTAAGAACATGTTATAGGAGCCAGGGCTCGCTGTGAAGCCGCTCGTCTTTCATGATCTTAGCGACCGCAAGCAAGTAGATTTGATTGACAATCAACACTGGATGGAGACTACAAATGGACTACTGGCCTTCTTGGATTAAACGGAAGACTCCAACTCTTTGCTGACGACGCAGTCCTCGTATACGATAGTGGAGCAATGTTTAACATTGAAGAAGTAATTAATGAAGATCTAGCACTGATTCAGCAATGGTTCATAGCAAACAAGTTAACTCTGAATGCTGAAACTAACTGTATTGTCTTTAGGAAACCAAGAGCCAACCTCACTGATGCTACTCTAACCAGCCAATCTAACAAGTAAATGAAGTGAAATTCCCCGGTGTAGGGCTGGATCAACATTTCAGCTGGGATACACATATCAGCAGGCTGGTGCCAAGACTTCGAACTGTTACAAGCCTCATATATAGACTTAGGCTAGATGCTGATATGGCTCCTGAAAATTTTCTATTTCCCCTACTTCAACTCTATTCTCTCCTTTGTGTGCGGTATATGGGGCTTGGTCCCTAAGGAATCTACGAGTAGGATACCTGTTCTTCCAAAGCGTTGTGTAAACACCGTGTACTGCCTGTCACCCAGACATCCCTAAAAACAACTGAATGGTCTCTCAAAGATCACACCGTTTGATACACTGGTAAAAATCCACCTGTGCCAGCTCTTTCACAACCGAACACAACAGAAGACTGAAACCCTCAGTACAGAGATTGCTATAAACGACTCGTGGCATCAATACTCTTTAAGACCTGCCGATAAAATTCATCTAAAGCCTGTTAAGTCTTCATTATATGGCATAAGGAGCATTCTGTATCATGGCTCAACAATTTACATCGAACTCCCTCAAAGCTTGAAGGATGTATCTAAACACTTTACGAAGAAGATAAAAGCTTACTACTCCTAAACCTGCTCCTATCTGTCGAAAAAAAAGGGAAGGCTCGTATGGCTCTACATTTGTACCTCAAAATTAATTTTGTATTATTGTACACCCCATGGTCACATCGCCCTAATGTGTAGAAAAATTTCGATGTCTACAGGACTAGGACTTGCCCTCATATCTGTATAATTTTTGTGTAAATAAATAAAATTAAATAAAAAGAAAGTGCAGGACCGATGAAGTTTATTCACCTCCGGCCATTGAAGACCAAAACTATGCAGGAAGTTACTGACCATCGTTAATCAATAATGCTGGCCTTCGGTTCCCGAACGGTCCTCCAGTCAGACAATGGATGGGAGTGTCAAATCATCCAAGGAGGAAAAGAAGATAACAAGGTGTGATGTCACCACTGATGGTGTACTTCATGAACATTGGCCCAGGATGGCTGATGAGCTTAGGAAATAGACGTTTAGCAGGAAGATGGGTAAAGACATGTGCCACCCTGTATTACTGAATGGATTGAGAACACAAAAGCTTTCAGATTTCTATGGTGCAGAATGGATCGTCTAGGTATGAAGGTTCTCAAACTTCGACATTAAAATCAAGTTACTTTGGAAAATCTCTTCTGTCTAGTCAGACAGTGTTGTGGGTCCAGTTCTGATTTAACTTGTGGACAGTTTGTTGCAGCATTGAAGCATGCTTACTTAGCAGGTTCTCCTCTCTTGTAAAAGAGAAAAATTGTGCTTATGATGATTCAATGTTTTTGAATGATAAGAAGATTTTCTGCAAGTTGGTGATCAAAACGAAAATGATTCCAACGTCCCACAAAATTCTTTCTTGCTTCGTAGTGACGTTCCTAAAGAAATAACACCCGTCGTGATGAACAACCCAGTTCTCAGGAAGGGTGTTGCTTCCCACTTGACTTCATCACTGAGTAAACTTGCCAGAAAATGAACTGCGATGCACTGTGTATACATACACTAATTGGCTGAGCGATAGCGAAGCCCGTTACTCCAGTGGGGTTGAAAAGTTTTGTCTGTCTGTCAATCTGCGTGTGTGTGTGCGCGCGCACTTCTCCTCCTGAACGGCTCGGCCGATTCGGCTGAGATTTTGCAGGGTCATTAGGTATATCCATGACTCGCCACAAACCAAAATTCAGCTCTCTCTCAATGCATGTTGTCATTACAGCCTAAAAACACTTAAAAACGGTAGAAAAAGACAACTTTTTAAGCACTTTTAGCCTTTTGTCAAGTTTCATGTCGTTTCCTATGTTTTTTAGGAAGCCGATGACGAAAATAGAACCCATTCAGGCCCCCGACCCACACTTAGGTGCCATTAGTGTAGATTTTAATGACCAAATGCAATTGTAGTACTCATCTCGTTAAATACATTAGTCACATTATTAATCTATCATTTCAAGAAGGAACTGTCCCCAACAGTCTAAAAGTCTCTAGGGTGATACCTGTATTTAAAAGTGGAAGCAAACATGACATTGGCAACTTCAGACCAATAAATACGCAGTCACCTATTACCAAAATAATGGAGAAATGCTACAAAAGTAGACTTGCGAGCTTCCTTGATAATAACAATTACTTCTATGAATGCCAATATGGCTTTAGAAAAAATTCCAGTACCCTCTCAGCAACGGTGGATATTGTATCTAGAGTTCAAAACCAGCTTAGTAAAAACTATGTATCAATAGGGCTGTTCATCGCGGCGGCGGATCCAGAGCCGGGCGTGAATTGTCGAAACTGGCGCAGCATCGCGAAGTCTGTTACGAAAAGACACGGTCTGGCGTACACCTACCTTGTGATACTCTGTGTGAAGGTATGTGCATTTCTGTTGATATAAATAAAAAAATGTTTTGCCTATTTTCAAGCATTGAGAAATTTTATTGATGTTCCAGACTTCTGCTTCATATGCTTTGAGACTTTTACTGGAAACTCTTGGGTGGGTATATTGCACCCATGTCATTGCCACCGCTACTGAGCAGTCTGTGCCTATTAAACGTTTAAAAACGTTTACTACCCGGGAGGCAGCTTGTGTGCCAGATGTCGAGAACCCATATCAGAAGTGACCTCACAGAAATTCTCCATTGGTCTCTTGCATCCTTTATTTACCTCCTTTTTAGAATTATGATTACCAACTATTTGGCATTTAATTCTGCTTATTGGCAGAGCGATAGCGAAGCCCGTTACTCTAGTGGGGTTAAAAAACTTATTCTGTCTGCGTGTGTGTGTGCGTGTGCACTACTCCTGAACGGTACGGCCGATCTGGCTGAGATTTTGCAGGGTCATGAGGTATGTCCTTGACTCGCCACACACCAAAATTCAGCTTTCTATCTCAATCCGTTGGTCACTTCAGCCAAAAAACACTTAAAAACGGCAGAAAAAGACAACTTTTAGGGTACTTTCAACTTTTTGTCAAGTCCCATGTTGTTTCATATGTTTTGGAGGCTGCGCTAGCGCCCCAGGCCAGGGTAGGTGTATACGCCAGGCGTGGACAGCCTCGACAAGTTTAAAAGTTACAAGGGTCAAGATCGTGTTTTCTGTAGACGAAGTAACTCTATCTTGAATGAAGGGGCGGAGCCCCCCAGCATGCAACAAGTAAGAAGTAACCTGCCGCAGGCCAAGGTAGGTACGCCAGGCGCGGACTGGAGGGACAGGCCGCGAGACATCGCGAAGCCTGTTACGACAAGACGCGGTCTGGCGTAAACCTACCTTGTTCGATCCTGAAGTCGTGGTTGAAATATATAGAAAAACCACACACTCAGCAACGCACTGGACACTTGAATCTTCCGTGCAGGGCCAGCTAAGAACCACAAAATGGCTCAAATCAGGCACTCCCAAGTGTATTTTTGGTGATGGGTGAGGGTCCGAGGGATGAGTTGGGTTGTCGGCGAATAGTGCGGTAGTGAGTATGGCGCGCGGGGAGGTGTAGTGGCAGATCGGAGCGAATGTGTGCCCGCACAGCGCCCTAAACGTGTGCATTTTCCTCAAAGATCGCAAAAGAGCCATTTTTGGCTGAGCGATAGCGAAGCCCTTGCCGTGTTTGGGCGCTCCAAAAAGTGACTGGTCGTGAGTCTGTCTGTCCGTCTCTCTGTCTGTCTGTCTGTATGTAATCACTCACGTTTCTCAGCAACTACTGAACGAATAGTATCCAAATTTCACACCTGATGTCTCCTAAACATCCTACAGGGGGAGTTTATCTCAGATTAACAATTATCATCGTTTGAAATATTCCAAACATCGTTTTGAACTAGGTAATTAGCGTGGTTAGGTTGGTAGCAGTGTGTGGCTGACCAATTTCTCATACCGGCTGCCGCGTTTGCAAGCCGTCTGCAAGACGGGTCGGCACTTATGCAAATAAACAAACTAAAGAGCAAAGGGGTTCTCAAATAGGTTCTGAGATAGTTTTTTAACATTCTAGAATGATTGAAACCCTTCCGGAGTGTCAACAGAGGAAAATACGAAAACTGAATGTGAGAATGGTTTGCGTGTTTCGTTCCCCTCTCCCCCCTCGCCCGTCACAGGGGAATCTTCCTTTAGGTCAGTGCACTGTGAGTGTAATTGTGGATTGTAAATAGAATGTTTCCTTTGCCTTTGTGTGCATCTACTGATTTTATTCTCTTTGAAACTATCCTGTTTTTTTTTAAATTTCATAGTAAATGAAATCAGGTAAATGCGTTGAAATTAGAAGACATGTTAATTGTCTTGGTTTGTCTTGGGAAATGACATTCTATTGCAATGCTGCAAGCTAACATAAATATTCTAGTACTAACATCTATTGATTAAAAGAATCCATAAATAGATGTATTTAGTGCAATAAATAATCCATATATTTAGTGCTAATAGATTTTGAATTGATATTGGGTTCAATGACACAATTCAGGTTTTGAGCGGTGGGTGACTTGGTAATTGGATTTAATGACACGATTGCTTTCACTTCACCAAAGTTTGTGTCCGACAACTGGAACCAAGTATTGGTAATGGTTAAGAAGCTGGTTCTCTGAATGTAAGCCCAATGTTAATAGTATACTGTATTCTTTTACTCCAAAGATAAAATATCACGAGGCATGATTAAGGTAAATTATGTTGGCGTATTGAGCAACAAGTGGCCTCTGCATTTGACTTCATGAGACGATTCACTGAATTTGACAAAACTTGTTCTCCGTCGAATGCTTCAGATCAGCCTGCCCTTAACTGAGTCTCTTAATGTGAACTATGATTACATATTCCAGTCTATATTGTTTAATTCACTGGTTTAAAATGAAAGAATGACAAAAGGCTTCTCAAATATAACTAATCAATTTGTGAATTCATTAGTTGGAAGAAAATGATGTATCCAATAGTGAGTCAAGCAGACGAACAGCAAATTAAGCGATTCAATGCTGGCAATGGAATGTTACTCGACTGAAGGAATCGCATTGGTGTGGCATCAAGGTATTTGGTGACGACAAAGGGTGATCCATGAAGACCAACCCAGACCCATTCTTTACCCATTATTGATCAATTTGATATCAATATTTTTCAATCGAATCTCATATTGATTTTTGGAGTGCTGATTATGAAAACCACTTCCATTTCTACTCCAGACTTATATTTTCATCTCAAATAAGGTCATTTCGGACCAAAATTTTCAGGTCGAGTTTAATATTGTTTCCTGCAGTGTTTGATGAGGTGAACTCAAAAATAACTTCAAAATTTTTCCCAGACTCACGCTTTAATAAATTTTGACCAAATTTGGACCAAAATTCTTGAATTGAGTTTGATGTTGATCCCAACAGTTTTTTGTGTGCTGATAACGCAAATCACCTCCATTTTGACTCCAGACTTATATTTTCATCCCAAATTAGGTCATTTTGGACCAAAATTTTCAAATCGAGTTTTATATTGTTTCCTGCAGTTTTTGGTGCGCTGAACTCAAAAATGACTTCCAAATTTTTCCTAGACTCACGCATTACCGAATTTTAACCAATTAAGGACCAAAATTTTGGAATCGAGTTTGACGTTGATTCCAACAGTTTTTTGTGTGCTGATAACGAAAATCACCTCCATTTATACCCCAGACCTACATTTCACTCAATATGAGCCCACAAGCTGCACATTTCGTCTACATAAGCAAAGTCCGAAATGCACAAATTCGCATCGCTCAGCCACACTACGCGCCCACACTACCCCTAGTTCACCTGTTTTCTCGGCTTCTACTACTCACCTAGCGTCCTTATGGTTCTCATCCGACCCAGAAACAATTGTAGACACCGCCTGACCTGCTCCAGAGGAGAACTCTAACCCGGACTAGGAGCTAGAATCTAAATGCATGGGGGAATTTCCAGAATATGCTTCATTTCAAGGGTAACGTCTTCAAGCGTAACTTATTGCTTGACTCAAGCATAGAGTTACGCTTAAGTGTTACTAGTGTAAAAACTTCATCAAGCAATTCGTTTTTTTTTAAAGAAGATATACCTTGCCGGATTTATACCTATTGGGATGTACACTTGTTGGGAATCCGCGTTAAGGGGGGACCCTGGTGAAAAAATCGCCAAAATTGACAAAAATAGTATTTCCAAAGTTCATAGATAAAAATGTGCAAAGAAGGTTTCAGATTCAACAGGTTGAACACTTTTAAGATAAGTGGGTAGTTTCTTTATCATTTGGAAGGAAATAACATTGAGATCAGTTGTCGTTGGCTTCTACGCTCAACTTCACAGCTTTGCTCAGTCGACAAAAAATTTTGTCGTAGAAAGGCTTCATGCGTTCATGAGTCGTCTTGCTTGGACTCTATTCATTGATGACTTGGCGACAAATTTTAGTGACGGAATCTTGATATCAGCCCTACTTTTTTTAAAACACACCTAAAAGCTTGAAAAAAGGGAAAAAAATCGCTTTTTTTAAATGTTAATATTTGAAAACTGATATCTCAGGACAGAAGTTAAATTTGATAATTCCGTCACTAAAATCTCTTCTATACATCTTTAGGATAACCCAAAAAAATTTTCAAGACTTTCCGTTCCAATGAAAGACGCAGGAAGATTTTTCCCCAACGCTCTAAAAAACACTAAAAAGCCACTTTTCTCAGAGACCGTTCAAGATTTTGGATTGAATTTTGTTTTGGGAACTCACCATAATGAACCTAATAATTAAGCAAAGTTTCAACTTTCTGGGATTATTTTGAAGCCTACTTGAAAGTTTCACCAGGGTCCCCCCCTTAATTAAAATAAATTAAAATAGCGTATATCTGCTGGGAATTATACCTATGCATAACCAATGGACGTATCTGTGCATGCATAACTATGCATAAAAAAGTCCATAAGAATTTAGTGTGTGGGATTGTACCTGGTGGGACTGTATACCTGCTGACATCACCTAGTCTAAGCGGGACTCATTTAGACATGCTTGTGTTCCTTAGAAATATTTCCTATGAAGAATGGGTTTATGGCTTTGCCAAAGCACACTCATA
Organism: Thrips palmi; assembly: GCF_012932325.1. Taxonomy (NCBI): domain Eukaryota; kingdom Metazoa; phylum Arthropoda; class Insecta; order Thysanoptera; family Thripidae; genus Thrips; species Thrips palmi. The sequence continues at coordinate 2,121,068 of NW_023144621.1, read as the reverse complement.
GTTATGTTTCGGAATAAAATGCTGCTAAGATGACCAATAACACAATTTTTCTTCATTTTCCTGGTTTCCACAATAAATATAGCAATTTTAGTAAAAAATATCAAAAATTGGAACAAAAATCGATTTTCAATGAAATCGATTTTTTTGTTTCGATTTTCAAATCGACGTATCGAAAATCGATTTGCGTTGTCGATCTACCAACCCTACTCCAGATTATCATTCTTTAGATGAGTTGTAGCATCATCCATTTTATTACGTTCCCATGTAAACCTGTTCATTCTGAAATCCATAGACATCGGATGTAGATTGGGGTAACTTAATATTTGTTTATTTTGGTTTAATGAACTTATTAAATTATACCCTTCAATATGTGATGCTTTTCTTAAGTTTCTCCTTGTTTTCTAGATCCTGCTTTCCCAACAAGACCAAAGACGCCTGCAAGGCCTCTGGAAACTCCCAAAACACCACGGACTGTAAGGACTACTTCCATGCGGGCTCCTGCTACTACTCCCAGAGCAACACCTGTCGTCTATCAGATGTCTTGTGAGGTATGCACTATGATCTTTACGCTTTTCATTCTTGAACCAAAATGTTCCATCACTGACCAAACTATTTTCCATTATTATTAGTGCCCATAAAAAAAGAGCTGCTTCAAAAATCGAACCCCTTGATGTCCGTCCGTCCGCGAAAAATAAGATATGGCAACCCCGTTTGCGCCAAAATGTAGGTGATAGAAGTGGCTATCGCATGAACTACAACCATAAACATCGAGCTATCGAAAGTACAAATATTTTACGAAGAAAAAAACTGTTTTGATCGATGTTGCAAGATCCTCAAAACTTGTTTTTGGATGAAATTTTCTCGTAGTTGACCGGAAATTATGCGATAGCCCCCTCAATTACCTAAATTTTGGCGGAAACGCTCGGAAGGGCTATTAAGCGAAGCAAGGTGAACAATAGATTTATTTAATACACGTAAATCTTAACTCGTCAATCTTAATAAAAGAAAATACATTGGTTCAAAACGACGACAATCTTTACATTCTACATTTACGGGTTCGCTAAGAACCATATTTCATACAACTTAAATGTGTAAGAGAACTACAATGGAAAACCATAAGAAAGGCTTTACAGTGGCAACCAGGACTAAAGCCGAATAGAGTCGATCGTAACTAGGCACAACTTAAATTGAAAACAAAATTTGAAACGTTGGGGAATACAGATTTCATTGGCTCGTGTCAGTCGTACTCATCCATGGGGTCGTACATGTAGTCGGGGAGCACCCCCCATTGGGGAGCCCTTGGAGCGATGCATCCGTCGCACGTCACCGGCGTCTTGGAAACGCCGTCCCTCTCCAGCCCTTGACGAAAGGTCTGGCACGCGTTCTTTACGTGAGATGGTCCACTGCAAAAAACAATAAAATCAATACGGATGTAGTGAGAGAGGGTGTCCTTCCCTCAAAGGAACTTTCGAGAGCCCCTTCAACCCCGAGCGGCCTCTGATATTCTCTAAACCACGCCCTTCAAAAGCGTGGAAGTTGCACAGTTTAACTTCGATGTGCAATCGGAATCTAGTCAAATCAGCCACTTGTGGGGAGTCAATAGTGAAATTCTTACTTCACTCAAAATGGATTCCACAGCGAAAAGATGTTAAAATTCGAAGCCGCACTAAGAAAAGATTCAAACTTTAAACCCAATTTGATCATTTGGGTATATTTTCGGAAACCCTTCTTGCTCACAGTAGTTTGTTGTAAAAAGTTGTTGTCAACATTCATTCCCCTTTGCTAATTGATTTTTAAAGGATTGCAGCATCAATACTCATTATGTGCGTCACTTAGCCGTAACGTTTTTAAGCCACTAAAATTATAATTGTTCGTCACATTTAAGATTTAAAAGCTTGACAACGGTAATAAAATGGAAATTTTGAGCTGGGTGCCAGAATCTTGAAAAATGAATCTAAAATGATAAAAAGTGAAAAATGTCAAGGCAAACTTTTTCGACAATAAACAACAGTATGTATGTGCATCGAGGATGTTCAAGCATTTTGACCGCATGTGCCTTCAAATATTATCTTAAGTAAGTAATACTACAGACTACTAACCGATTCTAAGAGGAGCCCCATTTCAAAAAACGTATGATTTTCACCGAAGAAAAAATTGAAAACAGAACAATGCACGGCAAAAACGGTCCCTTAATTTCCCAGGACCTCTCTGGCAATCGCCTGTGGTTTTCCTATAAGCTTCACTACAAACCTTACCGTCTACTTAGCACGCACTGACAAATGCAAATGCGTAGCCTAGAGTTATATGGCGCCAAACTTGAAGTTGTAAGTGTATACTTGCCAAGCATGCATTTAAAAGTGCGTGCTTAGTAGACAATTAGGTTTGTAGTGTATCGGAGAAAGCGAGGAAGAACTGTTTATGCCGTGGGACTTGATGACATTCCCCTTTTCACACTGAGAAAACCTTACTAACTATTTTGGGCCTTACAAAGAAAAGTAGTTTGTATAACAAAGTATTTTAAGCATACGTAAGCTAACAAAGAAAATACTTCGTAATTCACGAACTCTTTCTTCTCATAACAAAGTATTTTAGTTTGTTATGTGTATGCTCGAAATACTTCGTAAGGTTTTAAGAGTGCAGACCCGTCACGGGCAACTCACCCCTTGAATGCCAGTGTTTCCAGCTTCTTGCCCTGAAGCGCGGTGCGCAGATTCCTTTGGTCCACTTCCTTGACGGGGTTCAGCTTCACAGTGAGGCGGCGAAGCGACGCGCACTCGCTCACGGCCAGCGGCAGGCAATGCGCCGACACTTCTTCCAGGGACGTCGCGTGGATCCGCACCAAGGAGTTGACTGCCGCAAGGGCGACCTGAAGAGTGGAGACAGGGATCGTTGTACACTCTTAAAATCTTACGAAGTATTTTGAGCATGTAACTTAATCACTTTGTACTCCCAGGAAACAGGGGTTTACACACTACTTTACTACGTAGGTTTTTCTGCGCTTATGCACGAAATTAAACATGCACTTTGCAACGCACAAATTTGTGCGGTATAATGCACGATTTTCTACATACCCGCGCACAAAATCGTGCATTGCTGCGCACAAATTTGTGCGTTGCAAAGTGCATGTTTGATTTCGTGCATAAGCGCGCAGAAAAACCTACATAGTAATTTAGTGTGTACTACTACTAGGCGTCACTTCTCTACAAACTCAAGTGTCGACATAGTACACTCCACCTGGAGTCAACATAGCATGTACAATCTACCTGGAGCCAACCTGGCATGTACACTCCAGGCTGGAGCATGCTTGCCAAATGCACGCCAGGTGGCGTTTACCTGCAAGTACACTGTTGCTCTGCTTTACGTGCAAAGGGTAGGGGACTTCAGCAACAGTGTACATGCCACGTTGAAGCCAGGCTGAGTGCACATACCAGGTTGACTCCAGCGTGGAGTGTACATGCCAGGTTGACTCCAGCGTGGAGTGTACATGCCAGGTTGACTCCAGCGTGGAGTGTACATGCCAGGTTAACTCCAGCGTGGAGTGTATATGCTAGGTTGACTCCAAGTGGAGTGTGTCGACACTTGAGTTTGCAGAGTACTGCACTGCGAGAAAAAGTGTGGATAGTGCAACAAAAGTAACAACAAAAACTGTACAATAAAAGTACAACAGGGATTGTTAAAAGTACAACGAAAATTGTACAATCCACAACGAGGCCTGGACTGCACAGCACTCGTCATGCCGATTCCATTGTACTTTGTACAACAATTGTTGTACTTAAAAAGTACAATAAATGCCTGATAACAAATTTGCCAGCAATTTGTGTACTTTTGTTGTGGTTATATCTAGCAGTGTGTCGTGAGTATTTAAAATTTGCTCACATAGGTACCGCATTGGAGCTTCGTGACCGTGCCGTTTCCCACGGAGTCGTCGGGCAGCGTGGGTACGTCGTAGTTGAGAAACTGTTTCTCCCATTTAGGGTGTGCTAGTTTGTACAGTACAGTGAGCGCCTTGAGGTGCGGCAGCTCCAGAGTCAGCTTCAAGACGTCCTCGGTGGGGTTCACGAGGGACAGCTCCTCCAGGTTGTCCCTTTGACGGGTGATGTAACTGGATGACCACTTCAGACGGCCATTCAGGTCTGCGCATCGGACCTGATCAACATTAAACAACATAAGAAAATCAAATTGTTAATTAACATTTTTTTTTACATTTTACTTGGCCCGTTTAGAGACATTAATGGTGTATATACTCTGAAAAACTGAGAAACTGGTGTTTTGGGCATTACAAACAAAAGCAGCTTGTATTGTAGTACTACGTCACCACGTCTTTTGAACGCACAAAAGCTTAGAAAGAAAATACTTCGTAAATTTACGCACTATTCGCATAACAAGCTGAAATCGTGCGCGCAGTAACACACACCATAAATACTTTTTCAGACCTTTTTCACGTGCATCATCGAAATGCCTCATTGGATGCTACAGCAAAATATTTGTTTTAAAAAATTGTTGTAAAAAGTTTGATTTTTCACATGGTAACGGCCGTCTGTATCATTCATGCAAGTCTTTTTCATTCAGCACTGGAAAAACAAATTCTCCTTATTTTGATTTTTAGACCCAGAGAAAAATAAAAAAAAATGATTATTTTAGACCTAGGTCCAAACAGAAAATTCGTAAAGAATTTGAAAGAACGATCACAAAGTGCTACTGCCCCCTTAAGAGATCTTTGCCCTAGCAGCTGTACTTTACAAGTTACCCTTTGTATGTTGTTGGCTAGCCCGATGACATGACTGTTGAGCTCTTACCTGACACTTGGATTGAGTGTTGATAGCTTTCTTTGCTGCAGGCTTCATGCCGAAGTGACAAATGACCCTTGCGAGGCGGGGCGCAAACCTGATGACTCGAGCAAAGTGTTGGGCATCCGTGTGCCAACTGCGGCTGTGGGAACGGTAGGACAGGCTGCGATGTGCCCACACGAAAGGCTGTAACAAAAAACGAGAAGCAACTTCAACTCTAAATTTCCACTGACATTTTTCTTTTGTCCACACTTCATGGACAAATATTTTATCTGCGGCTTATGGTGATAAAAATATCAATCGAATACATTGGTTACTTTTCTCAGAATGATCATTTTTCGAAACCTCTGCATTTTCACTGGTGTGCCCCCTTAAGGCATTATTGTGTCACATCATAAGTACCTTATGACGTTGAAATTTCTTTTCAGAATAGTATATGGAACTGACGAAGCAAGGGGGATGAGTCCGAGGGAAGAGAGGTAGCCGGTTCCGTCCCCATCTTACATTACTGATCAAGTTTTTTCCTCCATACAAAGAAGAAAATACTTGGTGAGATCTGATTAAAGTTGTGTCGAAAATGGGCTCCGAAGATCATGACTCACCATTTTAGCTGCAGAACGCCAAGCAAAACATGTCTGCCCGACCGACACGACGCCCGAGTTGGACAGATACTTCAGGACCTGCACGACGACGTCCGCCGGCAGCGTGTGCCAGTTGCTACCGCTCCACTGGGAAAGCTGCAGACATGGGCAAAACATGTAAAAGAGCCCATTAGTATAACTAAGGCATCCATGATGTGCCCTAATAAGGTTCACGCCAAAGTGTGAGACCGTCTTCCACTTGAAGTGGCGGTGCGACGTCTCAGACCTACCTCATTGGACCCCAAACGTTCCAGCCGTACTACTGGGACAGAAGGCCCTAGCTTGGGATCACCGCATTCCACGAAGACCTTTGAACTGTGCTGTAACTGTTGAAGAACAAGGTAAAGCAATCGGGCGTAATTGACAAACTCATACATACAATGCATTCGGGTTCACGCAAGTTCACTACACCCTGAAGCATGTGCCTGGCATGTACGTTCACTTTAGATGGATCATGTCTATCACCCTGGCATGTGCACTGTTGCTGAGTTCCCTTGCGCATGTACGGTATAGCAACAGATGACATGCGCCACCTTCAGAGTACCCGAACAGGCACACTCTAGGTGAAGTACATAAGGAGGCATGAGGCAAACTAAAGCGTGCTGTGTGTACTCTTCAGTTCAAAGAGTTTGCACTCCAAATAGGACCACTGGTAGGCAACGAATGTGACGTCATATTCGTTGCAGTGTGAATTTTGTCACGTTCGTTTGAATACATGATGTCACATTCGTTTGAACGTGACTCGGTTATTTTCAAACGAATGTGACATAATATTCAAACGAATATGATGTCACATTCGTTGATAACCAGTGACGAAGCAGAACAAACGGACAACTCGATTTTTGACATTTCAGAGGAGAAGCAAAACACGATTTGCACTGCAATCTAATCCTTAACCAATGAATTTCTTTTACCTATGCGAAAATAGATAAAACTGCCAGAATCTGATTACTGCGTACCTAATCCTATGTCGTGAGCAGAATTTGAGAGAAACGACTAGAAGTTAGCGCAAACATCCATAACCGAGTCCATAACTCAGAAACTTAAATGAGGTTGGGCCCCACTCGTCATGTATGAGTTAAGGCAATAGAAAGGAACTTTTTCCCGAAAATTGAGACATCTGACACAAGTATTTTAAAAAAATGTTGGTCACTAGTGTTATTTTACAATAACCTCTCTCTCTCTCTCTCTCTCGCGCTCCGTACACAGTGAGGTGGGCCTCTCGGCAGCAAAGAACTTACCTCTCTGGACTCCAAACGAACCAGCCGCACGACGGGAACAGACGGTCCTAGCTTGGGATCTGAGCACTCCATGATGTCCTCCCCACAGTGCTGAAACACATGTAAAATGAGAAGTTACGGCGGTAAGACCTTTACCTTCGGAAAAGCTGTTAAAGTACACTCCAATATCCTACTGAGCTTTTTCTTCGTACTACGAACAAATATCTCTGCATTATGACCGATTTGTGTCGTAAAGTACACGGCAAAACCAACGTCCGGGTTTCCCAGGCGCACCCTGGAAAAATGCCCTGTTTTTCCAGGGTGCGCCTGGGAAACCCGGACGTTGGTTTTGCCGTGTACTGAGATTTAGCTTAGAATTATGACTGTACGGCATTTCTCAGCAGAAAATTGGGAGTGTAAATGCAAGAAGTCCACGAAGAGCCGCTTCGTATAAAGAATATAGATCAAAAGACATAGTAAGATGGGCTCGGGGATGTTTTTCGCAGGACGTACTCGACGATTTTGGACCAAACGTCAACACAAGACACATTTGCCAGAACCTAACCTCTCCCAGGATCTAAAAGAGCAGGTCAGCACTCAGGCGAGCCTGGGGTTAAGAACAAGAGGAAAAAAGGCACCGACACCTGAATCAGAAATCAGCCTCGCACGGAATTTGGCTGTTATCATACAGTGAAATTTCTTAGAAACGATACCACGGAGATCTGGAACGAAAATTGAGCAGAAATTTCGAGAATCAAAGTATGCGACGTTAATAAGAACGAGCATCATCGCCGTCTGCCGTCTCCGCAGAACTGTACTGTAATAAAAATTCTGGTTTTGATTTATTCGACTTCTTGACTTCCGGTCTAGCTCTTATCCGGTCTACTCTGTTTTGATTAAACAAAACCGAAGCAAACACTGCCAGTAAAAGTTTTACTGCCTGTTTCCGGCTGTTGTTCTTCCACTCTCATACCGGAAACGTGCCATCACAAAGAAATGTGACAAGATTCCACGTTCCTCTGAGCATTGTGCCAAATTCGTTTGGATGTGGATCAGCTACAAAGTAACTTTAGGAGCCGTTCAAGAACGACGTCACACTTTTTTGAAGATGATACCATCACACTTTAAACGTACCCAAAACTACAAGACACATGAAGGTGTCGTCAGCTAGCTTTTACTCCCGAAAGTCGAAACCAAGCGCGTATCAGGGTGCTGGCTTCCGGGCGGGATCGGGAATGTCGCATGGCTCGCAGTCTGCGCGGAACATTGACAATCACTCCCCGGGCACAGCGCACGGAACAGCAACAATGCCTCACGGCTCGGCACGGCTCAGCGCACTCGGGGCGCGGCGCGGCAGGCCGCAGCTCGGCTCGCACCAACACTGTCCAGCTCGCTTAGGTCTATGTATTTGATTGGTCTATCTTTTATGTTTCATACACAATTTATATACTATTATTGGAATAAGCCCATACCAGGACCTACTAGAAGAAAACCAAACGAGCATCATCTGCTTTCATTGACGAAGAAGGAAATCGTTTGCAAGACAAACGATTGTCTTTGTAATGCAAAGGAAAAATTCTTCGTAGCCTACGAATAACTTCTTTGCAGCCTGCGAATGATTTTTCCTTTGTATTACAAAGAAAATCGTTTGTAGTGTAACAAACGATTTCCTTCGCAGACTTCGCAGACCGCCGTCTTTTTCTTATTTCAAAGAGCAGTTCTTTCTAGGAATTAACCTGTGAAGATGAAGACGATAGAATCTTCCGTCACAGTTTAAGGTTTACTGATAGAATCCTTGTTCACTAGGGAAAACACGTAGAACAAAAGTAAGAACCAAATCCGCTACTGCGCAGACGTCCCCCCCTCGACTCTGAGCTGGCGTCTGGGCATGCGCAGAAGCGGTTACATTTTTCTTACTTTTTTAGGCACGAAGTAGCCTTATAGTATACCCAGGACTCAGCCGGCTCGAGATTTGATTTGTGTGGCCCTTTATGCATTTCGGAAGTTTTCTATACGATTTTAATGAGATTTTGCAGACTAGTAGAACTTTGAACGCTGATTCTGATGTTGAAATCTGGTCAAAAATTTGGTGGCCAATTTTGAGAAATTTGCTGTCAAAATCGCCGTTTCCATGGCAAAACTCGACTCGTCAAAGGAAAAAAAAGGGAGTGGGGGGAGCCGAGCCGGGGCGGACCAATAGCGGAGCTTCTTTTTGGGTCTGTACAGCTTACTCCAAAAGCTGAAAAAGCAACGTTCGAAATGAAAAATTTCTTTGACTGCAGGTAGACAAGATGCAACAATAGAATTGGTGCCGGTTCGAACGCAGTTTTTCGGGTAGAACTATCCAATAATACTTCTTGATTGGAGTGTTTTTGGACATGCGCAGTGTTGTTGTTGTGATTCAGTTAGCACTAGGACCACTTCGCTCCACCTCGCGACTTGCAGTGCTCATGTTCCTCGAACAAGACTCACCCGCGTTTCGAAACCATCCCTCCCGAGTTTATGAAGTTTGTCAAACCAACCGTCGTGGTGTTGATACGTTGTAAGGGAGAACTATTACACAGAATTGAAGAAAACATGACTAGAGAACCATAGCCTTTTGAAACAAGCCAAACAATTCAACGTCCACAACAATGGAGGGGCAGTTTTAATGCGCGACTGCTGGCGCTTTCAGCTTCGCGATTTTCGCAAGGGCGCAGACGCCGAGAAAATAGTTGCCAACCCGAGAAAATTAATTTACTGACTTCTTTCTGCTAAGAACATTTTAATCATGATGGACTTCAAAGATGTTCCATTGTCAGAACACTGCGGAATACATTAGCATTGGAATTTTTTGAATTTACCAGCATTTTGATTTCTATTTATTGTCAAGTTTAAATTTCGACGGATGGCACATCGACCACATTGGTACCACTGCCATTGGTAGTCCCCTGAGCCACAACTTCACAACACCACTTCTTTTCTTTCTCCACACTCTTACACAATAATCAAATTGACTTCGTGACTCCTAGGATTTCTTGAAATCGTATTTTTTTTCTTTCACTTCCGGTCTGGGAATCCGTTTAGATGCCTTACTCATTTGCCTTAAAACGTGCGTACCATTCTAGCAACGATTTGTTTAACGTGTGCACTGAAATTAAAAGAGTGCGACATCTCACCAATTTCCAGCGATACAAAATGTATCACCGAAAAAAAAAGATCGCACACAAATGTATCACCGAAAAAGAAAAAGGCCGTGCACAAATGTATCAGCGAAAAATTAAGTCGTTCACGAATGTATCACCGAAAAATAGGTCACTTTCATCACCGAAAAAAGGTCAGACATCAGCGAGATAGGGTATTCCGGAGCATATATTTCTCATAAAAACTGCCATTTCTTACTTCCGTTTTAGTTCTTCTTCATCCGGGCCAGAGCTGCTCCGAAATACACTATTAGCCGTTGTTTTCCTGAAGAAGAATTATCCTTTTACGGTGTTACAGTTGTGTTCGAACTTTTTCCGGTGATACATTCGTGAACGACCTTTTAATCGGTGGATACACTCACCTCTCAGAGTAAGATGTATAACTAATAGCGTTCTTCGGAGAAGTGCTGGACCGGAAGTTGAAAAGAAATCAAGAAGAACAAGGTATGCGAAATTTGGTGAGAATGAGCGTCTGCCTCGCCGTTCTGCCGCTTCCGCAGATTCTCATACAAGTCCGGCGTTTGTTCCTCTTGATTTCATCTCCACTTCCGGTCCAGCTCTTCTCCGCAGCACCATTGATTTCAGTGTGACCGCTGTCGACAAGGACTCAAAGAGAGCATTCCGAAGCGGCTCTGGCCCGGAAATAAGAAATGCCAAATACAAATCAGCTGAAATAACCTCAAGCAAAAGAAATCTTGGAACCTCACTCCAGATCGAATGACGCTAATTTCGCGCGGAAGGGTGTTGCACACCAGAAACTTAGGTGAAACTTCAAAGCCACTTCAGTGCATCCGCGCGTTTGTGGTCGTGGCGGGACCTCTGCGCACTGAAAGTGACTTGGAAATTTCTCATGGGAAACGGACTTCAGAAGGTTGTTTGAAAACAAACAAGTGGACAACTTACGGCACGTCGAAGTAGACCCAGACCGGAAGTGAACTATGAAACGAGAAATAGGGTGCTTCGGAGGAAACCTAGACCGGAAGTCAGCGACAAAACGGGAGAAACAGAAGAGCGTCGCGCGGCTGTGTTGAGCGGTGGTGGGGGCCGGAATCGGAGGAGTGGGGGTAGCATGCGCGCGCCGCCTTCACCCCCACTCCGGCGATTCCGGCCCCCACCACCGCTCAGCACGATCGCGCGACGCTCTTCTGTTTCTCCCGTTCTGTCGCTTACTTCCGGTCTGGGTTTTCTCCGAAGTACCCTATTGAGGAAAAAACGATGTCTAGTCAGTGTTTGACGGTGGTGGGGTCTAAGGGTGACCACTTCAACCCCTCAACCGATTGGGGCCCCCACCACTGCCACTCTACAAATCGAAAAGCGTACATTGTATGCACTAACTGGAGCATGCCTGCAAGCACGCTCTAGCGCATGCCTGCCAAGCATGCACTTCTTAAGTGTATACATGCCATGTACACGCTACCTGAAGCATGCATCTAGTGCATAAGGGACAGGGAGTTGCCCGCGCCAGGAAGCGTGTACATGGCATGTATGCACTAATAAGAGCATGCTTGGCAGGCATGCGCTAGCTAGAGCGTGCTTGCAGGCATGCTGCAGTTAGAGCATACAATGTACGCTCTTCGATTTGTAGAGTATGCGGGGCTGCTCTACACCCTCGTCTCACTGACTTCCGAACGGGATCTTTCAGTACCGTAATATATTCAGCTGACAGTTCTGATCTTTCCTCTGAACGAGCAGCAGTTGCCTACTACTAGAGAGGTCTATTGGTCACAGAAAAGCTAGGGACGAAGCTCATCACAACATGTGGCCGCACCGACAGGATACAATTAAAATTAGACTTAAGGTGTTTTAATGAATCCCTCACACTAAATGTTTAAGTACAATTTTGTACGTGGTGATGCATAATTTTAAACTTGTGTGCCGTCGTGCATAAAATTGTGCGTGAATTTGCATAAATTTATGCATTTTCACGCACAATATTATGCAAATTCCCCGCATGCACAAAATCGTGCAAGTGGCACGTGCAAAATTCTACATAAACATTTAGTGTGCTGGACCGGAAGCCTAAGAACAAATGGAAGAACTACTTTTGCTTCAGCGAATGCGCAGACGCCCCCTCCAGTCAGTGGGCGTCTGCGCTGAAGCAGTGTTAGTTCTTACTCTCGTCACTTGAATTTTGACCCAGGGATTCGTTAGGGAATGCCCTTAAAATGCGTAATGCACTTTAAGGGTGTGAGTGAGTGGGTATGAAAAATGGCTTCTAAAAGCGTTACATATTTTATGGACGGCCCCTTAAAATACCCAATTCCGAATGTCTGGGCCGGAACCGAAGCAAAAGAAATCAGGCACACTGTCAGAAAATTCCGAAAAAAAATGGAAAAATCATGGAGTTTTTCCGAAACTTTCGCATGGAGCTCTCCATAAATGCAAATTCTGGGCTTTCTCCGAAAAGTTTCGGAATTCTGAACTAAAATGCATGCTTCAATGTTAGGAAATCACGAAAAAAAATGTTTGTAACCGGTCAAATAAGGTAGGTGTACGCCAGACCTTGTCTTGCCGTAACAGGCTTCGCGATGCTGCGCCAGTATCGAAGGAATGCTTCAGCGAAGCCCTCTTTAAAATATCTGAGAAAAGACATGCATTTTACCTCCCATCAGGACCCAAGTAATGCTTTGAACAACATCTGTTAAAGCCCTGAGAAAATGTCTCCGAAAATAGATGGAAAATGCATGGAGTCTATAAACGTGATTATAGGGTTTTTCTCCATAAAATTTCGGAGCTAATTTCTAACAGTGCATGAGAAATCGGCTATATGGTACCCGATAAGTTTGTAGATTTAGGGGTGCGAAAACCCTTCGAACATACTCACACCGGATCCTGATATTTCTCGAGCTTGGGTTCCGGCCCAGTCCCGGTTGAGTTGGAACACCCTTCTGAAGGCAGAGTCATGCTCGAGGAGGCAACCAGTATTTAATGCCCTGGGACACAGGATTTCTTTACAGGAAAGATTTCCTTTGTTTTTATAAGATTTAGGCCGATATTTCGCCTAAAATATGCTTGTTTTTTGTCTCTTAGGAGGGAAGGTATCTGATTTCCACAGACTTCGAACCCCCACGTGAGCACAGGATTTCACGAGTGGTTGGCCCCTCGGTGGGTCATTTTCCGCGTGTACCTTAAATAAATTTCTGTGATTCATATTTTAATTGATCCAATACAAACACTGTTTTTCCAAATGCGGAGAACTTAATTTTGATACTTTGTCTCCGCATTTGGTCATGCGGAGTAAATTGTGACACATTTTGTCAAATTGTGACATTTTGTCACGTTCGTTTCAACATGATGTCACGTTTCTGCAATGAGAGTGCAGAGGGAATGTGGAATTGCATACTGTTTGTAATGACATGAGCGTGCGTCGCAGCATTGGAGCTATTACAAGACGTTCCTAACTCGTCCTGGGGCTGAGCAACAAACCAGCAAAAAGGAGTGTGCAAATCTGTTATCCATAATGACTAACACAGTGTCAAATTCAAACTGTTTTACCTTTCATAGTAAGACTGTTACTTACACAACATTCATCATGAACTATTTCCAAAGAAACAATCAATTAGCCTCCTCGATCTCTCAACTGTGGATATATTCAGCTTCATCTCGTGTAATCTGGACCACAAGAGGTATGTGTAGTCTGGTTATCAACACATTTTCAAGCAGTGATTACCAAGGTCATTTGAATTCAAACCTTTTCTGGCTAATAAACTCAATAAATTGTGTGTTGGTCAGAAGTAAAGAGTGTCCGCAGCAGGACATTCAGAGATATTTGAATCCGTACTTCGAATGCGGATTTACTTGGTCTCTGCACTTGTTAATGCGGTGAATCTTGTCTCCGCTTGGCTGATGCGGTGTAGTTCTAGCAACATTTCCTCTCCGCCTATCCTCATGCGGAGATCATGTCACTCCGCTTTTTAAGTGCAGAGTTCTCCGCATTTGGAAAAACAGTAAATGCTTTGTCCTTGAATGCGTTTTTCGAGCCTTTCCCCTTTTTTCCCTTAATTTTTTTCGCTCGATCGTTGTTCTATGACGTCCAGCCTCTCGTGTCAGATGTATCAGTTGGTGCCGCAGCGCATGGTCATCGAGTTTACGAATGGCGGATTGGAGGGGCTCCAGTCATGACCGCTCTTAAATTGTTTCAGTAGGGAAAGAACCGAGGGGGCAAAAACTCGCGCAATCATGTGTACACGGCCCCCGAAATCACATGCGAATCATTGAGAATCACGCGAAATCAAGCAATCCGAAATCAACCAAAATCACTAAATTCGACCGAAATCAGGCAGAATCACACGAAACCAGGCAAAATCAGTCCGAAATCATTTCTTTCCGAACACAATCACACACAATCACGATCAACATCACCCTGGTGCGTCGCGAAATAAGGCGAATCAGCCATGAAATCATTGCGTTTTCCGAATCATGTGTACACGAAAATCCCGAGTTTTTGCCCCCACGGAAAGAACGTCACCCTTTGGGAGGGTTAAGGTACGTTGGCTTAACAAAACAGGTGTAAATGTTGAAGTTATAGAAGGTGAACCTGACCAAACAAAATTATTTTGCTGTGGAGAGAGAGAAAAAAGACGAAATAAGTAAAAGGAGTCTGCCGTAAAATAAGCCGACTGTAAATGCTCCCGTAAGAACACACGTGATGGAAACCTTACGTTACCTAAATTCGTTACGTTATTGCCGGCCGAAAACGAGCGTAAACCCGGCTAAATTTTCTAGTTTCGATTTTCTAACCTAATTGTCCAGTCCCCTCAACGGGTAGTACTGTAAACCGGGGTAACTTGAGACAGCAAGGGTAACTTGAGACACTTCTGCTTTTCCACCTTTTTGGAGCTGCCACCTGGCTCAGCACATTCGGAGGTCGAAACTGCCCCAGCACTTTTTTTTATACATGTTTGGAAAGACGATTAAGCGTATGAACGGTGGGTTAGGACCAAGCTGGTCAGTTCTGTAACGATTTTTAAATTTTAGTAAATTTAACAATTTTAGAGAAGTGTTACAAGTCTCCCTTGGTACTCGAAACACGTCTTGCTGAGACCCAAATGACCATAGTATCTTTCAACCCCAGTATTTCAACATTCTAAATGCAGCATCGGTTTTGAAGGAAACCCATCATTCATCGGGTAATACTGACTTTTATAGAAAATGGTAACTGTGTGGGGTAACTTGAGATACCAAATTTTATTGAATTTGACGGAAGTTGCACTGCAAGAAAAAGTGTGAATAGTACAACAAATGTACAACAAAAACTGTACAATAAAAGTACAACAGGGATTGTAGAAAGTACAACGAGAATTGTACAAACCACAACGACGCCTGCTCTGCCCATCACTCGTCATGCCGGTTTCATTGTACTTTGTACAACAATTGTTGTACTTCGAAAGTACAATAAAAACCTGATAAAAAATTTGCCAGAAATTTGTGTACTCTTGTTGTGGTTATTTCCTGCAGTGTGAGTGGCGTAACATGACACTGGCACCTCCTTGTACTAAAGGGTGGTTTAAAGTAACGGACCATCCGTTCTAAGATCAAAACTAAGCCGCATTTGATCGGGAATCACTTTTTTAGACAGTGTAGAGGGTCCCAAGTGGATATGCAGCTTAAAGTTAGAGTGTTATCTCAACCACACACGGACCAGATGAGACATAATAAATCTTGAAGTCTCAAAAGATGGGGAATTTAATTACCTTTTCAACGATCTTAATGTCATTGAAATCGGACAACTTATAGCCCAAGAACCGTCGATTTTTTGAAGAAAAATAATTGTAAAAACTGTTAAAGGATTTTGAGTAAATTTTAAAAATTGACTAAAACTATATACCTTTGCAGGAATGGACTTGTGTACGTAGAAATAAAGAAAAATGTCTTAACAAGTGTCAGGGTTGGATGGGAAATGAGAGAATCGCTGTTCTTAGTTGACAGAGTTGGATGCGAAATGGGAGAATCGTTGCGCTTCTGAAGTGCCGTTATCCCTCATATTACCAAATGTAACCTTGATGAAAAAATCTTAATACAAGGTAGGTTTACGCCAGACTGCGTCTTGTCGTAACAGGCTTCGCGATGTCTCGCGGCCTGTTCCACCAATCCGCGCCTGACGTACCTACCTTGGCCTGCGGCGCTAGCCTGCCTTCGGCAGGCATTAGCTTGTCCGTCGCCGGTTGCTTCTTACTTGTTGCATGGTGGGGGGCTCCGGCCCCCAGACCCCCCTTCATTCTAGATAGAGTTGCTTCATCTACAGATAACACGATCTTGACCCTTGTAACTTTTTAACTCGTCGAAGCTGGGGGGCTCCGCCCCCCAGACCCCCCTTTCTTCAAGACAGAATTAATCTGCCTCCAGGAAACTCGATTTTTCGCCGTATTTAAGGTGTTTTTCGCCTATAAAAACAGAACCACGTGAGCTAGGATAGTGAAATTTCGCGTGTGCCGAGCCAAGAACATACCTAACAAGCCCGCAAAATCTCAGTCAGATCGGCCGAGCCGTTCAGGAGGAGTAGTGTACACACACAGTCACACACACAGACAGACAGACAGAAAAAGTTTTTCAACCCCACTGGAGTAACAGGCTTCGCTATCGCTCAGCCAATAAGGATCAAAAATCTTCGTATATATTCCACAAGTAGTACTTTTCATTGAAAATAAGTTAAATGTCTCAGAAAATCAATATGGACTGACAAAAACCCCACTTCCGTGAAAAAGCAAAGTAAAAGCTGGGTGTGTCTCAAGTTACCCCAAATGACGGGGTAACTTTGAGACAACTGATCCAGGAAGCGGAAGAAGGGGATAACTCAATTTTGGCCATTTTTCAGGAGAAACAAAAAACTGTTAGCAGGGAAAATTAAAACAAAACAAATGAATGTTGCACATGTTAATAATTTCAAAAAGCGTTAGTAAAATTTTGGAAAAAAAATCAAAAGTGTAAGGTCACTCCGTAGAGGATTTCTGCGACTTATCACTTTCCGTTGAAATGGAAAACAGAGTCAGCTCACCTTATATTTCCTAGACAAAGAGGAATTTGGAGACAAGTCAAGTGGAACAATAGTCTGCATAAAGTGTATGTTACTCTGGTGTATTTTTTGGACTTAGCTCTTTTTTCCAAATTGAAATTTAAAATTTGGGGGGGGGGTTAAGTTGAGTTGATTCTTTTTACACTAGATTCATAAAAACACAAGTTGAGTTATATCCTTTTGCCAATTTGTCAAACGGACTCATGTAGACCAAGGTTGAGTTATCTCTATTTTCCAATGAAATTTGGACTGTAAAAGGGGTTAACTTGAGTTATACCCTTTTTCCAAGTGGATTTTCTCCTAAACTGCTTGGAATTCAGTCAAATAATTTGGTGTAATGATGTAAACCATTCTAAGGCACAATAATAAAATAAAAACTCAATTTGGGGATAAGTCAAGTTATTCCCTTCTTCCGCTTCCTGGATCAACTAAGAGGCCCAATACTCTCATTTAAGGAGACCCCCAAAAAATTCGTGGGGTCCAAACCGAATGTAATCACACTGCAAATCCAAGTGTAGGACAGGTCGACACTTTAAAGCGTAGACCAGTTTGTCCTACGCTTGCAAGTGTCGACCAGTTGTGTCCGACGCTTCGAAGTGTCGACCACACTGTGTCCGACGCCTGCATGTGTAGGACACTGTTTGTCCTACGGCAAATTACACTGAGTTTCCCATTGTGACCCCACACTTCAGCTGTCGGACATTCTGTGGTCGACACTTGCAGGTGTCGGACAGTGTGTGGTCGACACTTCAAAGCGTCGGACACTACTGGTCGACACTTGCAAGCGTAGGACAAACTGGTCTACGCTTTAAAGTGTCGACCTGTCCTACACTTGGATTTGCAGTGCATGTGAAATTAAACATAGTTGGGATTCGGGTTGGTGAGAGAAGTTTTGTGGACACACGGTCCAAAAAACGTGAAATATTGTCTCAAGTTACCCCGGTTTACGGTTCACACTTCCAAATGCATACTTGGAAAGTACACAATCATAAACGTATGCTTGGCGCCGTTTAACTCCCTGACAAGCATAGGCGTTTGTATGTGTGTACTAAGTAGGCAGTTAGGCTTGTTCTGTCGGTTATTTCACATTTGAATCCAATATCCAATCGTTGAGAGTTTGTGACTGGACTACATTCTGCAACTTAATTTGCAGTCAGGCTCAACTGGGCGTGATTAGGCCAGATGTCCTTTAACCAAGACTCTGTTTTTCTGGCTGTAGGTTCGTTTTAGCTCAAGATGACGGCGGTGAAAATAGCTCCATTGACGCTGTCCTCATTTATGATTGTTTTCAACGTTTGCGGGATGAAGTCAGAACCCTTAGCGGTAAGAAAACATGCCGGTTCACTTGCGTGTTACTCTTTCCTTGAAATTCGAGACATGGCCCCGTTAGTCAGCATCGGGTCAGCATTCACTGTCTGGTCTAGCATTTCAATTTCGTATTATTTGTATTTACATTCGATTCGGAAGACAAACCGTGAAAATCAGAAGGGGGTGCCTTAGTTATACTGTCAATAGATTTGAATGGCACTCAAGGTGGTACTGAAGTCCCTTGAAAATAGAACCAAGACGTCGCCTTGGATTTCAAGACGGCGGGCTTGAAGTGGAGAGCAGTTCTGTGAATGGGCAGCCGGCGCAGAAGGGACCGCACGCAGACGCAGTTTCCTGTTATTTTAAATTCCGGTTTCAGATATGAGAAACTGCCTTCACTAACTTCGAGTCGACAGATGCTTCTCTCTTCGTGTAGTAATGTTGCCCTTCACTCTCATTCCAGGAACGTGACATCACGTTGAAACTACTGTGACGAAAATGTCATGTTCCTTTGAATATTGTGCCACATTCGTTTAGATGTGAATAAGCCACAATGTAGATTATTCACCTTCAAACGAATGTGGCACAATGCTCAAAGGAACGTGACAGTTTGTCATTTATTTGTCACATTTCTGGAATGAGAGTGTCGTCAATAATGAGGTGATGTCAGTACTGTTGATTTGATTTCTTTGGTGGCAGGGCCCGTTCGACGTCGTTTTTGAGTCGGTGGAGATGTGCCCGCCGGAGAAACAAAGTATGCCGTTCTTTTTTCATTTCCGGCCGAGCCGAGACCGCAGTAGGCCTCTGCTGAGATACGGTGCAATGAACATGACCATTTCCTACATCTACGACGATAACAAAGACGTACGTGCGCGTGTGAGTGAAGGGCCAGCTTGCCATGTTGAATAACATTCAAATACAATCATCGTTCCAAAAAAGTAATCTCGCCAGGTGATGTTGCCGGCGCCAGTTCCGGTTTTGTTCTTAATCTTGTTCTTCGATCGGTGACGAGCAGAATGCTTTATTAAATATCTACAAAGTATGATTCTTCCTGAACACACTCTTTAAGTTAAATTCCACAACGTTCTCCTATTCTCACTCAAGGAGAACAGGATTGTCACAGAAAGCTCATCGTGAGCTTATTGCAGGTCACATGTGACCTCATGTGCTCAAATCGTGGCGAAAATCCATCACCTGCAGCTCACGGTGACCTTTTCGTGACGATTCCGTTCTCCTTGGAAAATGTCCTTCTTGACAGCGTTCTAATTAAAATCAAGGTTATTTCAAGTAATAAAATTAGACTACCGCACCGGGAAAACATGGGCATTAAAACCACGCAGTAAAGGGCTTAATAAGGTTTTGCCTTGCGAAGGGGATTAAAGTTTTGCTTAGTCGTACATCTCTTCACGATCATTCAAAGGGCACTGAACATCACATCCAAGAGCGAGAGTCGGTTACGCGTCGTAATTGTTTTAATGCGTTTGTTTCACCAGTGCGGCAAGAATACGATAACAGTTACCGTACCGCGTTTCGGCCGGCGACGGACAATGCAGTGGCCGAAACGATTCTTCTCCTCACGGTGCTCGGCTTGGTGTTCCCGATCATGCCGTCGACAAGCGCGATATGTCCTCGTAGGAAAATCGTCGCCCGACGTTGAAATCATGGACCTAATTGTCGGAGCACTTTTGGAGGCTTCAAAAGTGAGCGATTCTCACGTTACGGGGTAGTTTCGTTTCTTCTGACTCCTGTGCCCAAACGAGCGCAGATATCGACATGGGGTTTGTTTCTGATGTTAGGGAGGGCCATTGCCCACTAAACGCACACATTTCGAAAAGTTCACGTTCGTTGGATTGGTCTACGTAGCGTTTGGAATACCCTAAATGTAACTTCCGTGATTGTCCAAAGAGAACATACTCGAACTTTCCGCCCCCAGTGTGGCGGTGTGGTTCGAAAATGCTGCCAACTGTCGATGGGGATTCGAAGCTTGACATGTCTCGAGCTAATTTCAACCGAAGACCAACACGTTAGACTTCTTTCAAAGGTACTTATGCTGCAACGAAAAATGTCCTCCGTGTATTCAATTTCACTACACTAATTTCGAAAAGGCTGGTCTGGACTTCTCCCCAAGCCAAACTTTTAACTTTCCATGACACAAGCCATCAAAGTGGAGTCCCTGGGATATAATTGCATGGGTCACGGAAATCTAAGATGCTGTACACGGTCTCAAAGCGGGCTAGAGCATTATAAAATGGCGTGTATCAACAATTACCTGTAACTTCCGTGGCACCCTTTACCCAATGTTGCAGCAGCACTAGGTGAAAAAATTTTCCGCTGAAATGTCGGGCTTAGAGTATCATTTGACCCTGGAACGACTTTTAAGCCACAGCAAGCCCGAGTCAGCCGTTAAAGCCGATTTTCACACTTTGTAACTTCCGTGATAACGTAATTTCCGTGATCAAAACACCCACTAAAACGTGTGGGAATACCTTATGGCTCATGTTTTTAGGAAGGTAGAACAAGGTCTTTACTATAAATACCCTTGCCATAACTGTAGTATCATCCAGGACCCCAATAATCAGAAAAACTTAATTGGATATTTTTCACTTTCGGCAAATCAGAGACGCCAAAACTACCCCGAAACGTGAGAATCGCTCAAGTGCGGATTTTTCACTCACTAACTGAACCCACGCTAGCCATAACAATTCATAGATTAGCGTGTATGTTTATGTTAGGTATGATCTATGATCTCTTCAAAAGTTAGCCACTGTACGTTTTTCACAGTTTTCAGTACTCATGGGTATGCTTCTTGGTCGGAAAATTAACACTGAGAATGAAAGAGTCATGATCAGAGGAAAATGTAGGTGAGCTAGGAATTCCTTATCGCCCAAATTTTGGTGAGGAAGCCTGCTTGACCCAAATTTGGGCGAGGATACTTCCTCACTCAAATTCGGGTGATGAATTAAAGCTTACCTCGCCCAAAATTGGGCACCGATCAAGGCACTTCCATTCTCAGTAAAAAACATTCCAAATAAGAAACCGTTTAAAAACATTTGAAAAAAATTGAACCGTTTAGCTCATTGTCAGATGTTCGAGTTCCTGTCCAGGTCATGATTGAAATGGCGTCATGGAGTTCTCGCGGCGGCTGGAAGGAGAATGCCATCAAGATGCGCATACCGCACGCGTGCTCAGCGGGCCGCCAGTACATGCCGGCCCTGCACAACCACGTCAAAGCAACCTTGTTCGGCGATACACAATGTCCCTGGAACCCGGTTCGTACCCCTATCAAGCATTACAAGGTAGATTTACGCCAGACCGCGTCTTGTCGTAACAGGCTTCGCGATGTCTCGCTGCCTGTTCCTCCAATCCGCGCCTGGTGCACCTACCTTGGCCTGCGGCGCTAGCCTGCCTTCGGCAGGCAATGCACTCTCAGCCGTTTACTGATTTCTCATTAGCAGACGTATTTCTGTAATAAGCAACCATAATACGTAGTATTTAGTTCTTAAATACTTAAAAATTTCTTTGTAATTTGCAAAGAAAACGGTAATATCAATACAGTAATTGATCCATGAAGCGGAAAAAGGGGATAACTCAATTTTCATCATTTTTCAGGAGAAACAAAAAACTTTTTGCAGGGAAAACTAAAACTAAACAAATGAAATATGCAATTAGAAGTTAGTCAAAAAAGCATCAGTAATAATTATGAAAATTTTTAGAAGTGTCCGATCACTCCGTAGAGGGTTTCTGTGATTTAAATCTTTACGTTAGAATAGACTATGGAACCATGTTCACTTAGTTCTCCCAAACGAGGAGGAATTTAGAGACAATTCAAGTGGAGCTGAGGTCTGCGTAGAGTCTACTTTGCTCTGGTTCATTTTTGGAGTTGGCTCTTTTTTCCAACTAGTGTTCTTAAAAAGAGGGGGAGTTAAGTCTACTTGACTCTTTTTTCATTATAGTCATAAAAATACAAGTTGAGTTATCTCCTTTTGCCAATTTTTTTAATAGAGCCATGTGGACTTTGGCAGAGTTATCTCCATTTTCCAATGAAATTTGGACCGTAACTGGGGTTAAGTTGAGTTGTTCCCTTTTTCCATGTGGATTTTCTCCTAAACTGCTAGGAATTGAGTCAAATAATTTGGTGTAGTGATGTTAACCGTTCTGAGGCACAATAATACATAAAAAAGTCAATTTGGGGATAAGTCAAGTTATTCCCCTCTTCCGCTTCCTGGATCAATTAGTAATTGCTAAGTAAAACTGACAAGAAATACTAAGTATTATGGTTGCTTACAGAAATGCGTCTGCTAATGAGAAATAGTCAGTAAACGGCTGAGAGTGTGCTTGTCCACCGTCGGTTACTTCTATAGAGTTGCTTCATCTACAAATAACACGATCTTGACCCTTGTAACTTTTAAACTTGTCGAGGCTGGGGGGAAATAGGATCCATTTAGTCCAAGATTCGAATCCGTTCCAGTCAAGGACGTTCATTAAGGTTTCATGCGATTTTAGGGCTGACAAAATAACGTTCATTTCAACCTCAACCGGGATTCGAGTCACGTTAGAGTAAGATGCGGACAAAATTGACGAGTGTTGAAGATGTAGGGGACAGGACCTTTATACTCTGCAAACTCAACAGTGTGCCCGGCACACTCTGTTTAGCGGGTACTCACAAGCACTCTGCAAACTCAACAGTGTACTCAGTACACTTTCTTCGGCGTGTGGTCACGAGCACGCTCCCACGAGCGTGTAGGGTCAGTTAGGGTAATAATGAGACAGTTTGAACAATAAGGTTTCCACATCTCTGCAATGGCGAGTTGGAGTGTTTCTAATGCTTTTAAAGGATAGTGTACTCTGTTCCACACCATTTGGCGTCAAATTAAGATCAAAAAGTCATTGAAGTTTGCAGTTGTGTGAAATAAACTATGAAAATTCGGACTTGTATGTTCGGGGTAAGAATGGGACACGCTGGGATAAAAATGGGACAGGGGCTTAGCAGTGGTAAAACAGGCCTCAAAGTTTTCCAAATAGACACCACTTTATAAAATTCGATCCGTCTCAACACGAGGAACAATAAATGTCATCACATGCCACAGGTTCGGTTGAAAAATGAAAAGGCATTGCGCTTCGAAAGAACTTGGGTGCAATTTGACCTTTTGCGACTATTCGTTAATTTCAAAGCCCATTAACTTTTTAAATATCCGTCCAAACCCATAGCATGTGTCGACATTTTTTGTTTGTATTGTCAAGGCCAATCTATTTCCGTTCAGAGATGTCAATTCGAACATCTTTGAAAATTTTCTCCCCAAAGGCCACAATTTGCCATTAACCAAGTGTCCCATTTTTACCCCAGGAGTGTCCCATTCTTCCCCTATGTGGTGTCCCATTTTTACCCCCGGAAAATTCTACAATTGCAAGTAAACGAATGCATTAATGTCAAAATGAGTTGGTGGATCGAAATCCTCGTTCTTTTAGCTTTCCAAACCACTATAATACTTCACTTTTCTGTTTATGGCGGGTTCTGTAGTGTTCTAATTAGATGACCCCTGCGGCAAATTTTTCCAATCTTTAGAATACCCATAAATGCCATGTTCTGCTTGATTTTTAATTCCCATTTCTATGAGCAGTCATTGACGCGCCGTATGAAAAATGGAATACTAGACACCTCAATGAACATTTTAAGCACAAACATGTCATTGTAGGACGTTTTTAAAATGCCAGAACTCGTCAAGATTAGAAAGTGTCCCATTTCCCCCCAAGTTTTCAGTGTCCCATTAATACCCCAACTGACCCTACTCAACTGCATATATTTCCAGGATCTGAGCACGCTCTCGTTAGAGTGTACTCATCTAAGTACACTCTCGTTGGAGTGTGCTTGTGAGTATACACTAAACAGAGTTTGCGGAGCACACTGTGGAGTTTGCAGAGTACACTTCGACAAGAGTGTACTCAGATGAGTACACTCTGACGAGAGCGTGCTCAGATCCTGGAAATATATGCTGTTGAGCACACTCGTGGGAGTGTGCTCGTGAGCACACGCTGAAGAAAGTGTACTAGTCAGTACACGCTGAAGAGAATGTACTTAGTACACTGTTGAGTTTGCAGAGTAGCCACTTTTTTGCAGGAGAGAGAAAGGAGGATTTGTAATCGCGACTGTCAATTGATCCAGGAAGCGGAAGAAGGGAATAACTTGACTTATCCCCAAATTGAGTTTGTATTTTAATATTGTGCCTTAGAATGGTTTCCATCATTACCCCAAAATTATTGACTGAATTCCAAGCGGTTTGGGAGAAAATCCACATGGAAAAGGGTATAACTCAATTAACCCCTTTTACGGTCTAAATTTCATTGGAAAATGGAGATAACTCAACGGAAGTCCACATGAGTCCGTTTGACAAATTGGCAAAAGGATAAACTCAACTTGTATTTTTATAATCTTGTTAAAAAGTTTCAACTCAACTTACCCCCCCCCCCTTAATTTAAATTTAAATTTTGGGAAAAAAAGAGCTAAGTCCAAAAAATACACCAGAGAACATAACTTTATGCAGACTATTGTTCCACTTGACTTGTCCCCAAAACCTCTTTGTTTAGGAAATATAAGGTGAGCTGACTCTTTTTTCCATTTCAACGGAAAGCGTAATTTGCAGAAATCCTCTACGGAGTGCCCTTTACACTTTTTTTTTTTTTTCCAAAATTTACTAATGTTTTTTTCAAATTAAACATGTGAACATTCATTTGTTTTGTTTTAGTTTTCCCTCCTAACAGTTTTTGGTTTCTCCTGGAAAATGGCCAAAATTGAGTTATCCCCTTCTTCCGCTTCCTGGATCAATTACAGGTAAAGGCAGTAAAGGCAACGTGAAGTAAATGTTGTTCAAAATCTACTTTTTAATATTTAATAAAGCACGTCATTTGTTTAGCATGGAACATTTCTGTTAACACAACCTTACGTTAATAAAAGAGGACGCAAGGAGTCTAGGGATTAACTTATATTTCTTCTCTGCAGGAGGCGTACTTCCACCCAAATGTGACCTTGGACGTTCAAATGAAATTACCTGCCATGTTCTATGGAAAGTTTCGCACAGACTTGGTATTCGTGGAACGCAAAACTAAGGAAATCGGGGCTTGTGTACGAGCTGCAGTCAGAATAGTCCCTAAGACCAACTCGAATTGAGAAGAAATGAGACACACGGCACATCTTAACGGCTGCTGCGACTTAGGTAACCAATTAAAGCGAGCTAAAGTCGTGCCGAGCCATCTTGTACTGGCGCAGATACGCACGCACACATGCAGAGGCAAAGTGTTCGAATCCCACTCGGGTGACAGACTCGAGGTAACTTGGGAAAGAATAACTCGGACAGACTCACGATTTATGTTTTCTTAACCCACTGATTTCGGGATCTCAGGTGACATGGAAAAGAATTACCCAGACAGACTCACGACCAATGGTTTCTTAACCCGCTATCACGGGCTGGGCTTCGGTATCGGTCAGCCTTTTATAGGGGGCAATTTGTTACGCAGTGCATAGCTACAATTGATCACATGCGATTAATAAGTATCTAGGTAAAACCCTGGTTTATTGCAGGCCGCAATGCCTCGGATTTGTTGTTAAATTCCAATCCTAATGCGAGTAAAGACATCAAAGCATCTTTGAACGTTCCACTTATCTGCAGAAATAATATTGCAGTATCCGTCAATGCGAGCACAACCTGCAATTTAATTTAAAAAAAAAAGAAACAATGGATGTCATTACTTCACACTGCTAATGCAAGTGTTGGGCAACACTCTTGCTGGCGTTGGACATGACTGGTCGACAGTTTCAATTATGGGACATACACACCTGCAAGTTTGTGCTTGGATCTACACTTGGATTGACACTGCAGATAGTAATCGTAAATTGGGCAACACTAATGGGCAGTATCAGGTGCCAATTTGAGATTTGACAAAGCCTGGGACGACATGAGAAATAACCATGTTGGGGCCACGTTTGGCTGAGCGTGTCCGTGCGGACATAATACAAATCTAATTCTCAACGCTACGACATAAATCTATCATAGCTGATAAATTTCTTCGCAATTTGGACAAATTGGTCATAAGTTACTGAGAACCCTTCACCATGGACTACAGCTTCGCTGTGCCGTCATAGTGCTAAGATTTTGGTTCGTTACAAAGAGCAAGCTCAGTAGAATCATTGGAGTGCACTGGACGCTTTTTTACTGTCTTCAAAGCTACACTGTGCGAAAAAACCACAGTGAATCCCGTTAATTTTTTTGCCGGGATTTACTGAAGTTCAGAACACAGGATTTACCGTGCCTGGCTGCAGTATCTACTGTACCCGGTACAGGAACCGTATCCCCTCCTGTGGTACAGTAAATCCCGTACAAAGTACAGTAGATCCTGTTAAAAAAGTACAGTAAATCCTGTACTCTGAACTACAGTGACAGCTGCACTAATCACTACAGGATTTACTGTGATTTTTTCCCACAGTGTAGCGGGCGAACTGCAAGAGCTACAACGGGAAGATTTTGTGCTAACATTCCAGAATCATGTGGGTTTGGCGAAAATAAGATAAAAATATCTGGGATTTTACTTGGGTCCCATTATTATTTGTTAATGAGCGACAAATATCTTCTTAAAGGAAGGAACCGCGTCCACCGAGGGACAGCGGTAAAAACCGGTTACAAAACGTACCACTATGAGGCTGCTGAGGCGTGAAGTCATCAGTCCAGATAGATTAACCCGAATCGGACGTCGAGTTACAGCTGCAGCAAAACGTTCTAGCTGTGAGCAGAAAAAAGAATACGTAAAGGGCATAGGACAATTAATATAGTTGGGAGCATCTTTAATTGATCCAGGAAGCGGAAGAAGGGAATAACTTGACTTATCCCCAAATTGAGTTTTTATTTTATTATTGTGCCTTAGAATGGTTTACATCATTACACCAAATTATTTGACTGAATTCCAAGCAGTTTTGGAGAAAATCCACTTGGAAAAAAAGGGGGTAACTCAACTTAACCCCTTTTACAGTCTAAATTTCATTGGAAAATGGAGATAACTCAACTTTAGTCTACATGAGTCCGTTTGACAAATTGGCAAAAGGATATAACTCAACTTGTGTTTTTATGAATCTAGTGTAAAAAGAATCAACTCAACTTAACCCCCCTAAATTTTAAATTTCAATTTGGAAAAAAGAGCTAAGTCCAAAAAATACACCAGAGTAACATACACTCTATGCAGACTATTGTTCCACTTGACTTGTCTCCAAATTCCTCTTTGTTTAGGAAATATAAGGTGAGCTGACTCTGTTTTCCATTTCAACGGAAAGTGATAAGTCGCAGAAATCCTCTACGGAGTGACCTTACACTTTTGATTTTTTTCCAAAATTTTACTAATGCTTTTTGAAATTATTAACATGTGCAACATTCATTTGTTTTGTTTTAGTTTTCCCTGCTAACAGTTTTTTGTTTCTCCTGAAAAATGGCCAAAATTGAGTTATCCCCTTCTTCCGCTTCCTGGATCAATTCTGACTGCTCTTTTTATCTTGTTTGTTAGATCATGAGGATAATGTACAATTCGTGGCTGGTGATCCAGATGAATAAACTTTTTCTAAGAGGGTCTTTAGTGAAAAGTTAACGTGCAGTTTTTTATGGGACATTCTCTAGAAAAGTTTCGGTTTAGTGTCCCTGTCACCTTGCGGCCACACGGTTCGCCCCAGAGGGATCACGTGATATGGTTAACTACCATTGAGTTTGAGGATTTCTGAGAAGGGGGAGTTGTGTCCGTGGCTCGAAAATAGAGGTTTTTGGGCAATCAATCGCGTAAGTTTAATTATTACTCGGAAACCTATTTTTCCTCAATAAAGAACCTGTACGGGCAGCAGCTAACCTGTTACCTGGCCTATGTGCGCCTCTGAAATTTGAGGTACGTTCCAAAGAGAATGAATGCGTTTCACCGTGGCGGTACCCTGGAAGAGAAAAAAAAACGCTGCTTGAGATTTAAATTCATGAGGTCAAAAATCAACTGTGGGTCTCGAACAAATTGTGGACCGGTTTTTTTTTTCGACGGGTAACTCCAGATCCGTCGGAGACTGAATCAATTTGAATTTCGCAGTAGACCTTCCCCCAACCTTTTTTGGTCTCCTTAAATGATCCATGAAGCGGAAGAAGGGGATAACTCAATTCTCATCATTTTTCAGGAGAAACAAAAAACTGTTGGCAGGGTCAACTTAATCCAATCAGATGAATGATGCAATTGCATTTTTGTCAAGAAAGTCTAAGAAATTACTATGAAAATTTTCAAAAGAGTGGCATTACTCTGTAGTCGCTTTCTGTGATTTAAATCTTTACGTTGGAATGGACTACGGTACCATGTTTACTTTACACTACAAACCTAACTGTCTACTTAGCACACGCTTACAAATGCATGCTTGCAAGTACACACTAACAAACGCATGCTTGGCCAAGCATGCACTTACAAATGCATGCTTGGCAAGTACACACTACAAACGCCTCTGCTTAGCATGGAGTTATACGGCGCCAAGCATGCGTTTTTAAGTGTGTACTTGCAAGCATGCATTTGTAAGTGCGTGCCAAGTAGACAGTTAGGTTTGCGGTGTAGTTCTCTCAAACAAGGCGGAATTCGGAAGCAATTCAAGTGGAGCTGAGGTCTGCGTAGAGTCTGTATTTCTGTGGTACATTTTTTGAGTTACCTCTTTTTGACACTGTGAACCTTGAATACCATTTTGAAGTGTTTGTAAATAAAAACAGCCACTACTCACTTTATCGGTTACGCGATCAACTCGAAGAAGAAACCACACCAAAAATAAGGGCTGCGACAATGATGTTACCATAAAAGTATAGTGTAGGCAACGATACCAATAAGATCGTAAGACAGGTACGGTTAAATGCAAAGCTACAAGGACCGGCCCTGCGTACATGAGCAGGATAGAGTAAATGAGCTCATAGAGTACTATGAAAGCCACTTGTTTGCCGAAACAGACGCACACCATTCCCAACGCGTCCGTCGTAGCCGAGTGCAGCATCCGCGCCTGACGAACAAATATAAAATACATTTAATGCGATGGAAAACAAGCGAATAGGGTATTCCAACGCCCTCCCAGAGCGGAAGTGAGAAGAAAGACAACAGCAGTCAAAAATGGCAGTTAATATGCGAAATCTACGCGGCGGATGAACTTCGCAGCGTAGATTTCTCATCAAAACTGCCATCTCTCACTTCCGTTCTGGAAGAGCATTGGAATACCCTATTGGAAGCGGATGAATTCTTTTTTTGTGTAATTGCCGATGCTTTGTGTTTGTTGACGAGATTTGCAGCACACTAAGTCGTTTTCTGAGTCAATTTTGTTTCGTTTTAAATGCTGCAGATATAAATCCCTGAATGGGCCTTAATATACAGGTAATCAAAACTTCTAGAAATCATCACAGTGAAGAAGGTAAAGTTCTTCGGCCGGAGCTTTGAAAACACGTGTAATAAAAACCGTAATATTAATCATTTTCTGCATCGTTTACCCCAGATGGCAGGCGAAAAACAATAACCCCTTTGGGAATCGTAGGGTGGTTTGCATCGAAACGTACATCTCTTGTCCCTCTCTTTTCTTGACTCCGTACAGCCACGGAAGAGGTCTTTTGACTCCGGTTAAAATGCTCTTAGACTGCCACACGACTTCCAAATGGTGGTTGGATCTCCTTTTTTCGGAATAAAGGGAGTGGGTCTAAAACTGGTGGGTTAAATTGACGTGGGCATTTTTTTTGCGGTGGGAGAAAGACTTTGGGTGAAATGTCGTGGATCCACTCCATACATTCTGGTCGGTTCGCATTTTGGTCACAATCCTTACGACTCTCACCTCTTCCACTTGTGTCCCCACGTCGGAACCTCTCTCCATCTGATCCTTGACCACTTTAAGCTTTCGATTTACGTGATCATAGCGATTTGATAGAGTATCTATCGCGTACATCAACATTGCCTGCTCTGTTCCGAGCACCAACGCCTATGTAAAAGAACATAAGATTGAATTTGAATTTAAGGTTCAAACCTGGCATTGGTGTAAATTTCGTCAGGATTTCACACACTCAGCACGCTACTGACTTTTTCCTCATTAATTACGCATTCGTATAAGCAACTGTAATACTTAGTATTTTCTAAGTATATATGACTAATTTCCTTTCTAATTCTAAAATTATGTATAAAACCAAATTGTCTGTACATTATTTAATATCTCCTAAGTAGTTCTTTATAAAGAAAGGAAAAGTACGTATTATGGTTGCACAAATTACTTGCATAAGTACTGACAAAATGGGCAAAAAAGTCAATAACGTGCTGAGAGTGCAATAAGAAAACACAGTTTTGATGGGTAAGGCAATGGGGCACATACAAATACGCCTTTTTTGTGGGAGGGGGGCGAAAAATTGAATCAGAAGTCCGATTGTTGCTCGCGATCAGACCTCGATTTGCTCGTAAATATGATCCGATGTGGGTGAAATGCAATTGGCCGTGGTCAATTTGAAACCGATCCTGAAAACTTTCAATTTATTGCACCTCTGTATTTTGACACCATAGGAGTTCTCTGATGTTCGTGTCTGATTTCTGAGCGGCAATCAGAAATCAGAAAACCAATCGGAAAAGTTCTGAATCAGAATTCAGGAAAGACGTTAGGAAAGTTCTGATTGTCAATCAGAAATAAGTAAACCCTATCAGAAAAGATCTGATTGCCAATCAAAAATCGTGAAATCTCTGTTCGGCAGTGTGACTTATGAAATCAGGAATTTTATGATGTCAGTACTCAATGCAGGCTCGGTTTGAAAGAGGGGGGCGGACCCCCCCAGTGAGATTCCGTAAACGCCTGATTGGATGCAACGAGCATCACATGCCCCTGTAGATAAGTAAAAAATAGACAAGGTAGGTTTACGCCAGACCGCGCGTCTTGTCGTAACAGGCTCCGCGATGTCTCGCTGCCTGTTCCTCAAATCCGCGCCTGGCGTACCTATCTTGGCCTGCGGCGCTAGCCTGCCTTCGGCAGGCAATGGCTCGTCCGTTATTCCATCCCAAACCAACGAACGCTTGGAATTTCATCTCTCCGATTTTGATGAAACCTTTTTTGGGGGTAGGGGTCATCATAAAAAGACCTCCTGCCAAAGGGTTTTGCGATATCTCACCCCGTTTGGCTGTGGCAGGATATCAAAGTTTTAGCTTTAGTCTATGGTTAGTCTATGGTTTATTTGGTACTTTAATAATATTAACTTTAGCTAGAACATTTTCAAGCTGCACAGGCTCTTCAATATTGTTCGTTAGATAGTAATAGATGGAACCTGAAAACAAGATTTTAACAGTAGGAAAATCCAGTGGTAAAATAATAAATTTCAATTATAATAGTTTTGTTCCACCAAATAAACTATATTGTATGCTATCTAGCACAGACAAGATCAGAGTAAGATGGCAACTTCTAGTAATCAACTCGAAAAAATTGAAAAAATGAGTTGTTTTTTTTCATTGCGTACAAAATTAAAATTGAGTAAATAAGGGTATTTACCGTTATCTAATTTTACTCTCCCCCTTTTTCCGCCTCTACAACATGAATTGTTCACCATTTAACAGAAGAACATAGACTTGTACACACGATTGATTGTGGTCTAGCTTTTAAGTGAAGTTCAGTCAACTCATGTGTGGTCTAGCCCTCAGTGGTAATGGTAATGGAAGGTAGGCAACCCAACGCACGCACATGCGCCTCTGGCCTGCGGGTTGCTATCGAGCTTCACAGGCGCTCCTGGCGGGTGGTTTTCCTTCGCACGCCGAGCGGGGAAGTCGATGTTGACCAGAACAGACGGCTGCGCAGCGCAGGCAAGAACCCACACCACCACCACCACCTAAATACACGATTTTGGTGATTTTACAAATTGGTTTTGCGATTTCTCAGATCCTATGGGCGGCCGACCAAACCTTTAGGGTTTTGTTCCACTTGCTAGGAGATCATTTGGTAAAAGTAGGTCGAAATCGAAGATGAGCTATTTTGGGAATGGCAATTTTTCGAAAAAATATGACGAAAAATGAAAATTTTGGCATCAAAACTTCACCCAATCGTCTCGAAACCGTTTTCATCGCGTTCCCCAGCTCTCTTACGTAAAAAACACTATGGAAAAAAATCCAAAAATCAGCCAGAAAAGAGGAAATTTAAGAAAATATCATGATTTGACTAAGGCTAAACTTGATTTTGTCACAGCCAAACGGGGTGAGATATCGCAAAACCCTTTGGCAGGGGGTCTTTTTATGATGACCCCTACCCCAAAATAAGTTTCATCAAAATCGGAGAGATGAAATTCCAAGCGTTCGTTGGTTTGGCATGGAATCGCCCTCGTCCGTTATCGGTAATTTTTTTAACTTGTTGCATGCTGGGGGGCTCCGGCCCCCAGACCCCCCTACATTCTAGACAGAGATGCTTCATCTACAGATAACACGATCTTGACCCTTGCAACTTTTTAAATTGTCGAGGCTGGGGGGCTCCTTCCCCCAGACCCCCCTTTCTCCGAGACAGGAGTGATCTATCTGCAGAAAACTCGATTTTTCGCCGCTTTTTAGGTGTTTTTCAACTATAAAAACTGAACCAGTTGAGCTAGGATTGTGAAATTTCGCGTGTGACGAGCCAAGGACATACCTAAAAAGTGTGCAAAATCTCACCAAAATCGGTCGAGCCGTTCAGGAGGAGTAGTGCGGACACGCACACACACACGCACGCACGCACGCAGACAGGAAAAACTTTTCAACCCCACCTGAGTAACTGGCTTCGCTATCGCTCAGCCAACAATCAATCGCTCTCCCTGTCGGGGCCTCCTTAAACCGCACCTGACTCCATCAGTATTTTTCTGATTGACAATCAGGATTTTTCTGATCGACAATCGGAAATAATTCCTGATAAACAATGGGAAATCAGAAATCCAAACAGAAAATCCTGATGGGATTAAACTTGTGGGCGCTTGTGGGGCTAGACCAGGAATTTCGGCATGGATATCTCCCGGCCGGTCGGTGGGCCTCTCGGAACCCCCGGCTGCCTGACGCTCCCATGGCGCGGGGACCAAACACAGGGGGAAACCTTTCGTCATTTCAATCTGTCACACAATATGCAGAGGGGTGAATCCCAATTTCTGACTCCCTCTCCTTTTTTTCTTGGCAAAATGGGGGCTCAAGGCCACTAGATGACCACAAACATGTCGCATTTGAACGGGATTTTTTTAAATCGGCCTCAGCGTGTAGTCCGATATTAGTACACGACCAACGACGTTACCCTCCTTTTTTTGGGTCAAAGGTAAGCTTTGCAGTGTAGACCCAAGCCAAAAACGGCGGTTAGAAATAGGGTATTCCAATGTTCTTCCAGAACGGAAGTGATAGATGGCAGTTTTGATGAGAAATTTACGCGGCCAAGTTCATCCGCCGCGTAGATTTCGCATATTAACTGCCATTTTTGACTGCTGTTGTCGTTCTTCTCGCTTCCGTTCTGGGAGGGCGTTGGAATACCCTATTACGAGGCACCGTACTACTTACGTGCAAGCGAAGCAAGCATGTCCAAATATCTACATGCAGTATCCCTTCCATTTCGTTCAAAAGGGAGGTACAGAAGCGGAGCCAGGAGAGTACTATGAAAAGTAGAGTGTGCCTTGACATCTTTGCTGCAGCTACGGTGGAAAGAACTTGACGGAAAGTGAGGAGCTTGATCTCCATCCGCCGTCCGAAAGGAAAGGAAGTCAGGTAGCATGCGACGACATACGCCACGCTGGACGCCCACTCTAAAATTCTCAGAGCTGTTAGCTTCTCCACATCAGCAGATATAAAAGCAAAGAACAGCAGAGCAGAGGTAAATCTCGTTAATAGGCTTAAACCAGATACAGCAATGTTGAACACCAAACTGTACCTGGAACGGATATGAAAGAAAAGAAAGACTATGAAACAGGGTAGACGGACAGGCTTTCAACTTTTTTGCAATCAGAAAAGTGCAGCTTTAAGAGCACAAAATTTCCCAGAAAATGTGTCTCGGGGGCTCAAATCAGACAAAAAACACTGGTAGAAAAATGTCATTTTTCTAAAAGATTTTCTTGACCGATACTACACTGGTAAAACTAAAGCGTAGTATTACCCTCAGTTTTCAAGCGTAGTCAGTTTAAGCTTGAAATCAAGCGTAACAGGCTCTTCCTCCAAGATTCCGCCTGTCTAAATGCATGGGGAAATTTCCAGAGTATGCTTCATTTCAAGCGTAACGTCTTCAAGCGTAACTTTATGCTTGACTCAAGCATAGAGTTACGCTTTAGTTTTACCAGTGTAAGTATCTAGTAGTATTTTTCGTCCGATACGGTCCGATATTAACCCCCGTGCTTCATTTTGTGGACAATTTTATGCTCTTTCAGATGCATTTCACCGATTGCAAACAAGCTAAAAACGTTGGCTAAAATCCTGCGCGCAGTGACACCATGAATAATTTTGGAGACCTTTTTTACGTGCTTCATATAAATGCCTCACTTGATGCTAAACCATTTTTTTTTTTTTTTGAAATTTTTTATCAACGAGTTTGATTGTTTACACGGTTACCGCCGTTTGTCTGTAGCATTCATGCAAGTCTTTTTCATTGATGAGCAAACAGGAAAATCGAAAAAAAAAAAAATAGAAAAAAGGGTGCACAAAGTGCTACTGCCCCTTAAAACGATTCAGCTCACCTGTACCAGCCCTTCGACATCTGCAGCTCTCCACTCTGACAGACGAAAGGGCAAAGCCCAAGCGACCTAGCGACCCACATGGGGAAGCCTAGCGTCCAAGTTCCACAATCATGGGACAGCGTCCTGACGGCCTCCTCGCTCACGGTGTGAAACAACGGCATCGTGGCGGAGGCTCTGCAGCCGACCGCTGACTGACTTTTTCAGAAGCTCCACACTAAACAAGTAATACAATTTTTAATCTTTCAAGAGGAGAACCTTTTAGTCGCCCACATAAGTTTTATACGTTAGTGGTACAGAAATTTGTCACGGATCGTCTAGCCAGAGAATTATGTCGTTGCGGGAATTCCTGACATAAGTGTTTCACGTGTCAAAGATCTCGAAGTAATTTTGTTACAGCCGTCGATGTAATTCCCCACATTTTCCCATTTTGTTGTGTTTGCATGAAGTGTCTTAATGATCGAGACTCTTTTGCTCACAGAACGTTTCGCTCCCAGTGACCCAGGTAGAGGCGACTGGCCTGATCGTAATATCGCCCAGGCAGCACTGGAAGAAGGTGCGTCGAGCATCGCCCCACACGCGCACTGGCGTGTTGCAGCACCCTGGGTTATATGATTCGGTTCAGTCACGCAAGCTAAATAAAATGTGGGAAAAGTGGGGATGTATCTTCTCAACTGAAGCCCATTTCATGCATCTCAAGGGGGAAGAATCACTCGATTGCGGCCAAAACCCTCAATTTTCAGGGGTTCCGACCACTTTTGTTTTCGACCGCTTTCTTTTCCTATTTCCTGTTCGGTTTTGTATAGCGGCGGTAGACATATTATTCGTTACAAAAAGAAAATAAACGTTGTGGAGAACATCAAGGAGGGATGGGACACCACTCAAAATCAGTCAAATACTCAAATTTCGTCTTCAAAACTAACGCGTTCTTCTCCTCGTCGAATGTTGAAAACCGCGTCTCGTAAATCGGTAAATTTTGCTTTCTAAATCATGGAAGCTTAACATCTGCATGAGGTACAAGCGCAGTTTCTCAGACTTTGAACTCGCTTTGCTCGGAATTAAAATTTTTAACTCGTCCGAAGGCCTCATAAGACGCAATTTATTTCGCTGAGAGATTTCGACGATGTGCCGCTATGGCACGAACTGGGAATTTTAATACCTCCATTCTTCCATGAGATTTTTCATTTTCAAACTTCAAACATGACTGAATTGCTGTTTTTTTTTGTTTTGTTTTTTTAAATTTTCGAGCTTAGTTTTTGTAACAATAATACCAATAAAAATCGGAACGAGTTCGTTCTAGCTCCGGTCACACCTTCAGGTATCAGGAATGCTCAGCGTTGCAGCTCAACGGTTCGCCCGCTAGCTTCAGGACAGTGCAAAAGCGTCCTGCAAGTCCAGGGTACGCTCGCTGATATCGGCGAAGCGTTGTGTTAACTTTGTTCTTTGATTTTTCTTGTCTCGGTGTGCAAAATGTGAGTATTTTTACATAACGCCGTCAACTTTTACCAGCCAGAAAACCTTGCATTTCGTGTTATGTCCCCCTCCTTTCGATAACTCTGGAAATTTGGCGTAATTTGATAAAACACAAAACATCAAGAAGCATGTACACTCTTAGCCTAAATCACCAAGCTTCTGCTTGGTCCAACTCCGCCAAGGTTCCACCAAGCTTTTGCTTGGTGGCCCCTGCACCAAGGCGGCTTAGCGAGGCTTTTGATGAGGGTTTGACAGCTCCCGGGCGTGGCGCGGCGTGGCGGCCCAGTACGCATGCAGTGCGGACAGGTGGGGAGGGGAGGGGCGGGGGCAGGGAACCTTGGTGAGGACCAAGCTTCCTTGGTGAGTCCCAAGGTGGTGTAGGTGGGGATGCCTACCTGCCGGGCGGTTGACAGGCCACGCAGAGCTCGCGTGACGCACGAGACGGGTTGCCTACATTCAGGGGCCCGCGTGTGTGTGGCGAGACGCCTCCGCTTAGCAAGCTGGTGCAGCGAAAAAAAATTTAAATTTTATTTGACTCTCAGTTGTACTTGTGTAATGGTGTATCCTCCTCTCCTACCTACGCCTGACCTGAACCCTATCCTAACCTATCCTATCCTAACTTGAACCTCTCCCCATAGTCAAGTGACTTGCTCCGGTCCACCTGTGTCGGCAGCGACCCGGGCTTGAACCCGGGCCGTCCGATCACAGTGCCATCGCCTTACCACTCGACTACTACTGCGCGTGACCCTCGAAGGAACGAAAGCCACACACGACCAGAGTCGGACCCGTCGGACTACCTGACCCCGCCAGTCTCAGGTCCCCCATCCCCCTCCCCTCCTCCCGTCACCCTCCTCCAATCAGCGCAAGCTCCATCCGTATTTCCCCGCGAGGCAACGTTCACTACTCGGCCGCCAGAGCGCAGTACTGTCGAAGACCCCCTTCCCCCTTCCCGCGCCCTACCCCTCGCCCCCAGAAGCTTGGTAGCCCCCAAGGAATCTTCCAAGCTTCCCGGCGGCAGGTCTACCTGACGAGCCCCTAATCCTCTTACGGACGGCCACCTTCGAGTCCACCCACCTCCAACCAAGCTCGGCCAAGCTAGTACCAAGCTTTCCGCTACCTTGGTAAAAGCTTGGTGATTTAGGCTAAGAGTGTAGCCCTGTTCGCTCACCTAGTCTTACGTGCCTTTCTTCCTTCTCGATTCTGCCGTTAACATTTCGCTGGCATCATTCCCATCTCGCGACCTCAAAGGATTTGGTCTACGTGGTGAGATGGACCTGGGGCACAGAAAGTCGTTAGGGGGCAGAATTGGGGGTGGGGTATACTGTAGGTTGGGAGTCACCGTGACGCTGGCGCAGAATGGTGTCCCGGGTGAGTCGAGTCTAACACAATCGATAGCAGATGCTTATCCGGTGGGACCATACGTTGTCGCACGACTTCACATCGACGGCGTGCGCTCTCATTCCCGCGGTGGGACGTCACGTCCAATCGAGCGAGAGTGACAACATATCACGCTCTATCATCGTCACTCGCTGGGGGCTCCGCCCCCAGACCCCCCGCATGTGTGGGGCGCGTACCGAAGTATTTTAAGTAAGTCCGTGGTGACCAGAGACAAATTTTCTATGGAAGTAAATGTACTGTTTTTTTGGGAGGTCTATTCGATGGGTCCTATGAACAAAGACCGCTATGCTTTGCGTCGGTTGAACAAAGACCGCCATGCTTTGCATCCGTTGAACAAAGACCGCCATGCTTTTGGCCGCTTCTCCCTTTCCCATTAGAAACGCGATTTTCAATTGAGGTAATGAGATCGCGGACTGGAATTTGAAATTTTCTGATTCTCTTATGTTTTATGCACAAAATGAACACACTATCATCTCACATTTGTTCGGGAAATGAGAGGGCGATCTAACCTCAAATGCATATCGGTCTTTGTTCAACCGATGCAAAGCATAGCCTTTGTTAAAACGATGCAAAGCATAGCGGTCTTTTTTCATAGGACCCATCGTATTTAACTGCCTTTGACCATACATTTAAGCTAATATTACCGCCCAAATAGGTAGCTTGTATTGGATTTGCTACTGTGGCAGTAGACCGTCCCTTATTTTTTTCATATTGAACAGAGACAAAAGTTCGTGGTGCCAAATTGTTCCAAATGGTGAGAAAAAACCTCTGCCAAAGTTTGGTGGTGCTACGATATCGCATGGGCGAGCCTGAGGGGCCTAAGTGCAAATTTCAAAAATCAGCTGATTTCGGAATTTGAAAATTGTCTTCCAAGTAAACACGTCATTTTGATGGCCGAAGGACTTAAATTTCAAGCGTTTTGCCGTATCTCGAACTGTTATGACCGAAACGGCGCTCTGAACGCGCTCCTCCGCCACCGCGCGGAAGGCCGACCTGGACCCAACTACGACGCTTTTGGGCTGCACCAATCCGCCCCGGAGGGCAGTGGATCGCTGCGTCGCTGACAGCACCTTCCCAAAACATGTACCTGAACTATCTATGAAAATTCCACTAAGGTTAGTGGGATACTCAATAGGAAAATGCTGAAATATGCCCTCGGAGTGTCAAATTTAGCCAGTTTAGCATTTCTCGCGTGTTTTGGTGTAAAATTTAGTAACGAATAACATAGGCCAAATTTCATTGTAAGACATTTAGAGTGTGGTACTACTTGAAAGAGACATGAAGTAAATATACTGGGCATATTTTAAAACTGCATAACCATACGGACGACAGTTAGCCAGCCATTTAACAAATTTACTCACAAACAGCAGGCAGCCCTGAAGGGGTCAACAATCGCCAACGCCTCTATCCGCCATGACACCCCGAGGGGAAAACAACTAGCCCCCCCCCTCCAAAAAAAAACAAAAAAAAAACAGGGCATCATAACGGTATTGTAAGAGTTAAAGCTATAATCCTTAACTTCTGACATCTTTTCAAGAGGTAAGTTATTTTGCTTGTGTCTCGAATTTGTGCGGAGATACTTTTGGAAGTACTTTTAAAAGTACGTACCCTTAACCTTCAGCCAACTTTGCCTCATGTTAAGGGGAGGTTCTACTGAAAATATTGCATTTTTCAAATTGAGACCCAGTGTAAAAATTTGTTGCAGATGTATAGTAATACATAGTTAATAGTCAAACATGAAATTTAGAGCCCAATACCTCCCTCCAAATCCAGTCGAAGAGGTTTTTTCAGCCTATTGTAGCAATATCTTAAAAAATTCTCCTACGCAAAGCATTTCAACGTAAACTGATGTTCTGGACATTTTTCACTTCTTTGGCTCATATGCAATAAAGCGTGGCATCACCAAGACATGGGACCCAACAAATTTATTTTGGCGTTGCTTTTCAGAAAAAAAGTCACTAAAATATCAGAAATTTTAACATTTTCTTGAAATTTTATTGACATGCTGTCTTAAAAACACAGCTTATGGTTTTGTAATGGTCCCAGTATCTTACTAATGCCACGGTTTATCAATTATGAACCAAAGAAGTGAAAAATGCCCAGAACATCAGTTTACGTTAAAAAACTTTGCGTAGGAGAATTTTTTAAGTTACGACTGGAAATAGCAGAAAATTCCTCTTCGACTGGGTTGGGGGCTAGGTATTGCTCTCCAAACTTCAAATTTAACTATTTACTATGAAATACTTTAAATTTACAATGAATATTGATAATGGGACTCAATTTGAAGAAAGTAAGATTTTCAGTAGAACCTCCCCTTAAGTTATGAAAGCAGTGTTTGTTAATCACTACAACGGCTTTCTGCTTGTAAATTAAGCAAATATTTTGAGCAAACATGATACTGAGAATTATATTCACAAATTTGAACAGTTTTTCCGGAACATTGACAGACTTGAAACGGTGAGTTCAGCACTACAAAAATTAATTCAGAGAAAAGCTACGAATTCAGTTTGCTTAAGGGGGGACCCTGGTGAAACTAAGTAGGCTTTAAAATAATCCCAGAAAGTTGAAACTTTGCTTGATTATTAGGTTCATTATGGTGAGTTCATAAAACAAAATTCAATCCAAAATGTTGAACGGTCTCTGAGAAAAGTGGCTTTTTAGTGTTTTTTAGAGCGTTGGGGAAAAATCTTCCTGCGTCTTTCATTGGAACGGAAAGTCTTGAAAACTTTTTTGGGTTATCCTTAAGATGTATAGAAGAGATTTAAGTGACGGAATTTTTAATTTCAACTTCTGTCCTGAGATGTCAATTTTCAAATTTTAACACTTAAAAAAAGTGAATTTTTTGCCTTTTTTTAAGCTTTTAGGTGTGTGTTAAAAAAAGTAGGGCTGATATCAAGATTCCGTCACTAAAATTTGTCGACAAGTCATCAATGAATAGAGTCCATGCAAGACGACTCATGTAGCTGTCAACCAGGAACGCAGGAAGTCTTTCTATGACAAAATTTTTTGTCGACTGAGCAAAGCTGTGAAGTTGAGCATATAAGCCAACGACAACTGATCTCAATGTTATTTCTTTCCAAATGATGAAGGAACTACCAACATAGTTTAAAGGTGTTCAACCTGTTGAATCTGAAACCTTCTATGCACATTTTTATCTATGAACTTTAAAAATACTATTTTTGGGAATTTTGCTCATTTTTTCACCAGGGTCCCCCCTTAAATGTCTTAGGACCGATAATGACTGGGTATGGGCCGCTCTCGCCTATTGATTAAGTCAACGGCTTGAGGGATCTCCCTTGCCTTACGAGAATTTGAGTTCTATCAAATAAACCAAAACAACGCTCAAGAACTGTGATGAAAGCACTCGAAGAAAACAGTGTCAACACAGTTTTAAATGTCTTACGGTGAAACCAACATATTATGGTGGAGATTTTCTCCATAATACCAACGAAATTCATCAAAATATCTATAAGGTACAGTGAATTCTCAATGGTATGTTACTAAGTCTGCTGCACCACCATAATATGGAACATTGTCGCCATAATATGGAGAATCTTCACTGTGGAACATTTAGAGTGAATGGGTCATAAATAGTGCATTTAGTGTCGAAACGTGCGCTGCGCGTGCGTAAATCTAGGCCTTCTCATTTCAGGTGTGACCTCACGTTGAAATGGATGAAACAAAATGGCACTTTCGCTTGAATGTGAAATAGCTAATTTGCGGCTGATCAAGGTTAAGAAAGGAAACTACTTTCGCCTTACGAATCACAAAGACAGATTTTAATAGTAGACCCACACATTTTAAACAACGAAACTACGAAAACGATAGATGACCAATCATAATGCAGGCCTCCAAAGTCGCAAAAGTACTGAAATCCGGACCTCAGGCAATTCAAACGCCTGAAAATTGCAGTGGGCACATATCCACTTTGTTGAACTGAAGGCGATAAAATGTTGACCCATAAACTGAGACCCATAGAAAAGCCCACAGGCTCTTTCATGGAGAGAAACAAGTCCAAGTAAGTTACATAAAGAAGACTTAAGATGAAGCAAAAACGATACCAACCACAGCAAAAAGCCTTAAATAATAAAACCAAATAAATAATTTCGTTTTTTCCGATGCTCACGATCATTGTAAATGTAAATGTTACATCAGCAGAGAAACAGACCTATACTTTACGAGTAACATGCACTGTCTCAGCAAGCTGATGACACATCAATATCGTTAATGCTCAGAGAAAAAAGAAGGCAGTCAAATCTTCACATTTCGGGTCGTTCAATGACAGTTTGAAACGATTGCTCACGACAGTACTCAAGACGGAACAAAGTGTCACTGCACGTTAGAAGTGATCATGAAACGATCATGAGTACCCACCAAGAACATACGAGGATTACCGCTAGAGTGAACAGAGTGCATTGGTCAACTTCCCATTACACTCCAGGCACCGACCAATGCAGGACCGTGGGAATTCCGATTGAAATGGGACAATCGCGATCCCAAAATCAATTCAGAAGAACTTATCAAATTATACTGCAAACGTAAGCTGTAAGAACAACATCATAAAAACAAATCATGGGAAAGTACTTCACTCACTCAGCTTGTCTCTTGGGTGCGCCAAAAAAGGCGTTTTCTTGGAGTTCCATTTAGCGTGGACTTCACTCAAACTGTGCTCTCGAATGGCTTCTCCCCGGTGTGGGTGCGAAGGTGCCTTCTGAGATTACCACTTTCAGTGAACTTCTTGTTGCAAACTGTGCACTCGAAAGGCTTCACCCTGGTGTGGGTCCGAAGGTGTGTTCTGAGATCTCCACTTCGAATGAACTTCTTCTCGCAAACTGTGCACTCGAAAGGTTTCTCCCCGGTGTGGGTCCGAAGGTGCGTTTCTAGTTGACTTCTGAAGGCGAACTGCTTCTCGCACACTGGACACTCCAGAC
Organism: Thrips palmi; assembly: GCF_012932325.1. Lineage (NCBI taxonomy): Eukaryota > Metazoa > Arthropoda > Insecta > Thysanoptera > Thripidae > Thrips > Thrips palmi. Next base: position 2,078,422 of record NW_023144621.1, on the reverse strand, counting down.
GCTTCCCTCCATTGCAGGCACCGCGAGGAGCACGCACGGACGCTGACGATGCAGCCTTGCGATGACGGGGTTCACGCTCGCGGGACATTCTGAAACGCAGTAAATCCCACATCGAACAACCACTGACAAGTGTGTCACCAGGTACTCTACAACTCCAAAAGCGTGTATTGTATGCTCTATCTGGAGCATGCCTGCAAGCATGCCCTAGCTAGCGCATGCCAAGCATGCCCTAACTAGTGCATACATGCCATGTACACGCTACTTGACGCATACCCCTAGTGCGTAAGGGATAGGGAGTTGCCCGCATCAGGGGCCGTGCGAACAAGGTTCACAAAAAACTCGATAAAAAGTCTCCAGAAAATGAAACAAAACGACGCGTCTTAACAGAGTAATCCTAACTGCTGGAGTGGATCCAAAACAACTCTGTCAGGGCAGTGCCATCACTGCAGGGACATTCCATGTGAAGTCAACCAGGCCTTAGTCACCATGGGCTCCGATCCGGCTCTCGTTTTCAGGGTTTGTTACCCCTATGGTCCCATGAAATAATCGGTACTTGGTTTGGGGTCCGGCCCCCCAGGGGCTGGGCTATGGCCAATTTACTTTTTTGCTAAATATTGAAACAACGCAACTTTGGAGGGCAATATCTCAGCAACCATTGGTCGTAGGTCGAATCCGAGACCAGATCTGGAAAGAGGACGAAAAACTGAATCTTTTTTGTCTTTGAAGTTTTTATGTCCAAAAACTTTATGTAACTTCAAAACTTTAGTTAAGTTTAAAAATTAGCGCCATTTCCTAGATCCTCAACCGATTTTGACCAATCTGGGCTTAAAAGATAGCTTAAACCCTTCCCTAAACGAAAATGTTAACCAAAAAATGTGTTCGGCTTCGTTCCCGAGAACGAGCCATTTTCGTGAACCCTTGCAACCACATTTTTCACCCAAATTGTAGTGACGGCCGCACTCGTTACCACACTGGACGCTCTCTTAGGTGTTTTCGGCTCAAATCAAGCTTCCGGGTCGCTTTTCTAAGGTCAGGGGACCCAAGTGCCTGTCAGGTTAGCCATCAGCTTGATTTGAGCCGAAAACACCTAAGAGAGCGTCCAGTGTGGTATCGAGTGCGGCCGTCACTACAATTTGGTGAAATATGTGGTTGCAGGGGTTCACGAAAATAGCTCGTTCTCGGGAACGAAGCCGAACACATTTTTTGGTTAACATTTTCGTTTAGGGAAGGGTTTAAGCTATCTTTTAAGCCTAGATTGGTCAAAATCGGTTGAGGATCTAGGAAATGGCGCTAATTTTAAAACTTAACTTAATTTTTGAAGTTACATAAAGTTTTTGGACATAAAAACGTCAAAGACAAAAAAGATTCAGTTTTTCATCCTCTTTCCAAATCTGGTCTCGGATTCGACCTACGACCAATGGTTGGTGAGATATTGCCCTTCAAAGTTGCGTTGTTTCAATATTTAGCAAAAAAGTAAATTGGCCATAGCCCAGCCCCTGGGGGCCGGACCCCAAACCAAGTACCGATTATTTCATGGGACCATAGGGGTAACAAGCCCTGAAAACGAGAGCCGGATCGGAGCCCATGGTGGCTAAGGCCTGGTTAACTTCACATGGAATGTCCCTGCACTCCACTCTGTGTACGAGGCGACTGCTTCGAAACCGTGAAGAAAATGGAGACGGTAGCCTCGTATGCCTGGGCAATGCCTGGGCTTTCCGAAAGTCGGGTCGCCACTGATTTCATAAGTGTAACAATGAACTTAATTAAAAAGCAATTCAGTTTTTATTACATTAGTAGCGCCATGGAAAAATTATTGCATTGTAAGTGCATTAATTATTGTATGGCATTAGCGCTGGCATCATTTTATCACACCAAAACTGTGATAATCTGGGCCCGACCGGCCAAAACCGAAGGGACTAGTTGCACTTTTAATGCGACAATTTTTTTTTATTGCTACCACAGATGCGATAATTGGAAGGAATCACATTTCCCTTCTTATCGCAGCAAATTGTATGCAACTTATCACATAAGACATTATAGTGCCGTCGCCAATTCAGAAAACGAGCAGACTTGCCTAAGAGGCCACCGCTCTCATCTCAGGCGCACACAAGATTACGGCATTACGGTAAATTGACGAGGGATTGCGCGTAGTAATTTAGACCACTGGTTCAAAAACGTGTACGAATGGCTAAAAAACTTTAAAAAATAACTTAAAAACGATGAAAAATGATAGAATTTTGTCAAGGATTACGTGACTAGGACGTAGATTACCAGCCAATATGTACACAGGAGTACAGGGGTGGTGGCCCCCTGGAGACTTGCGATTAATTTGCTTACGTCGAGGGGCGGAGGTTGGTGCGGCGAAATAGTAGTAACCTGTAGAAGACTTGGAACACGTCGTTGTGTGGAGACGCTTGTCGACAAACGTGCCTTTCCAGAAGATACGCCGTTCCGACGCCTTGGTTAGGACTTCCTCCTCCCTCCTGTCAGGGCGACTGCGACTGCAAAGATGGTGCAGGTCTTGGATGAAAAACAACTACGTTTGAATAGGGTTTATCCGTGAGTCCTGGACCGGAAGTAAGAACAAAGGCGAGCCCTAAAACGCACTAGTAAAACTAAAGCGTAGTATTACCCTCCGTTTTCAAGCGTAATCTGGTTACGCTTGAAATCAAGCGTAACAGGCTCATCTGCCAAGATTCCCCCTATCTAAATGCATGGGGGAATCACTAGTCGAGGCTTCATTTCAAGCGTAACGTCTCTAAGCGTAACTTTATGCTTGACTCAAGCACAGAAATACGATTTAGTTTTACCAAAGCGGAAGCAGGGCTCACTTTTATTCCTCTATTTCCGGTCAAGGGCACACGGAAATGACCTTCTCGGGGTGGCGCTGCGTTCTCCACCCGCACGATGCGGTACAACTTGGGCAAGCTGTGCGCCTAGAGAAATCGTGGCAGTTTAGTCAATACTGAAAGAGGTGAGTGGACGCGAGGGTGAAAAGGAAGTACAGATGGAACAAATGTGAGTACGGGCGCTCCCAACGCCCCTCACTGTTACCACTAAAGAATTAATCTCTCTTCAAGCACGATCGGTTTGCTTTAGAAGGCAAGCGTAACAGGCTCGCTCAAAGTTCCATTGAATGCATGCTTCACTTCAAGCTTATCGTGTTCAAGCGTAACTTTGAATAGTTACACTAGTTTTACCTGTGTTCCCTGCGGAGGCGCGTTATCCTTGGCTTTAGGATCCTCTTCCTTTCGTTTCGGATTAGACTTCAACCAGAGCGTCACCTGAAAAGACAAAGAGGTTTCTCTCAGAAACAGTGCTCTGAAGCCGCCAGCTGGCAATTTTTGAAGACGCGTTTCCGTCATTGTTGGGAAGTAGATAAAGATTGTTTTCTTAATTGATACTGGTCTATAACCCAATTAACCACAGTTGTGGGAACTGGCTCCATTGCCTGCAATTCATTGTCATTTTCACTCAGCTTTCTACCATAAGTGTTCGGATTAAATGAAACTTTCCTGCATTGCGTTCATTACCTGACTCGGAAGAGCAAGGGGGACTCTGCCCTGGCGTAACGTTGCGCACACGCTTGTCGCCAGAGCAGTCAAGCTGTCGCCGAGCGAGGAACAAGAATAAAAAAATCGCCCGTAACTCAATCTCTTCAAACTGTTCGATTGTATCCATTGAATGCATGCCGAATCGCCTGATAAAGGTCTGTTAGGAAGATTTTTCAGAAGGTGAATACTTCGCCCTCAAACTGGACTCGCTGCCTTTTCCCCGGCCTCATAACTTCCGTTTTTGTAGTTCCCCTTGTTATTCCGTCAGTGACGGACTGGACTGCTCTATTGAAAATTTTCGTGGTATGGATCTTAGATCGGAAATCAACGAACGCGATTTCAGACGGAAGCTGGTCTGTTCTGAATTTTGTTGGCTCCAGTGGGGTCAAAAATCTTTTATTGTCCGAGCGTGCGTGTTTGGATGTGTGCACCACTCGTCCTGAACAGCTCTGGCTGAGATTTCGCAGGCATGTCCTCGGCTCGCCATACATCAAAACTCAGCTATCCGTCTCGAACCCTGGTGTAATTCCAGCCGAAGAAAGTTGACAGTCTCCACCGGTCTTTGCCGCGGCTGCACGTCTTTATCTGCTGCAATCATTATCATTGTGAAAACGAGGACTGCACGCGTTGCAAGGAGACCAGCCACTGCCCCTCGCTCAACTCAAGCACGAGCGTTTTTGTCACCACGTAGAGGCGATCGTCAAGAAGTGCACCTAGATGTCGGCAATAGAATCTCCTAACCGGCGCCGTGTACCTGCTTCACCCGAGTGCAAATCTTAAGACGAAAGGAAAAAAATACTGTCAAATGAACTGTTTCGCTTGCAGTCGGTGACGCGCATGTTGGCGCATGTAGATGCTCGAGTGTCTTCTCTGAAATCACTACAAATGTAATTGGAGTTATGTTATTAGTAAGTTTCAGTGAATTCGGAGCCAGCATGATAAGAAGGAATTTTTCGTCGTAATACGAATCTTTTAAGAATTTTCATTGTAAAAAGAGAAGTACATTCGTAAAACGAAAGAAAACAACCTTCGTAATATGCTGGCGCCATTCCCTGCGTTATCTGGAAAGTTTCTTCGTAAGACATTTTGAGTGCAGCGTCCAGGGAATACAACAGACATAACAGACAGATACGGTGAGACTATGCCTTGTCCGTTAACCCTGCTTGTATGTTTCCAAATAACTGAGTTTGAGAGGGTCCAGTTCATCAATACGCCTTCAAGAAATTCAAAAGATGAATCAAGTTTAATATATTCAAAGCAATGTTCCAAAACAAAAGAATTCAAACCAAAACACAGAGCTTCAAGATATTCATCACGCCCTATTCAAATTAACTTCATTAATCCCTTCGTCCCAACAATGTTGAAGCAGAAGCTCGACCTTCACCAACGGTTTGCATTCTCGAGAAGCTTCTCTCGGGTAGCACAATCGACATCAATGTCAACCTTAAAACTAGGAACTAAGACATTTTTCCAAAAAGTGACAAGCAAATTTTGACTAACATGTTTGTAGGGAATTGTCAATAGCTTTAATCATTAAAATTGCACGGAACGATTAGGCAACCGCAATAGGACCAAAAACACTTGGACTGAAATGTAAACAGTGAGAATTTGTCAACTAGCCCAAGTTACACCCGTACCAAGAACGTAGAGGGGCCGCAGGAATTCAGATCACAATGGCTATAGCGCAGTTTCAATCTTCCTTCAAACAGAAATAAAATGGCATAAACGATGTGGCGTGTAAAATGCCATAAACAACAAGGTCGTCGAAAATTATTCACTCACGATGCGTGTGCCCGCTGTGTGTCAGAAGGTGCTTTCGAAGATGTCCACTTTGCACAAACTTCTTCTGGCAAACTGTGCACTCGTAAGGCTTCTCCCCGGTGTGGATCCGAAGGTGCTTTCTGAGTTGTCCACTTTCCATAAACTTCTTGTTGCAAACTGTGCACTCGAAAGCCTTCTCCCCGGTGTGGATGCGAAGATGCGTTCTGAGACTTCCACTTTGAGTGAACTTCTGCCTGCAAACAGTGCACTCGAAAGGCTTCTCCCCGGTGTGGATGCGAAGATGCGTTCTGAGACTTCCCCTTTCATTGAACTTCTTCTCGCAAACTACGCACTCGAAAGGCTTCTCCCCGGTGTGGGTCCGGAGGTGGTATCTCAGATCTCCACTTCGATTGAACTTCTTCTGGCAAACTGTGCACTCGAAAGGCTTCTCCCCGGTGTGGGTCCGAAGGTGTACTCTGAGATGTCCACTTACAGTGAACTTCTTCTCGCATACTGCGCACTCGAAAGGCTTCTCCCCGGTGTGGGTCCGAAGGTGCGTTTCTAGTTGACTTTTGAAGGCGAACTGCTTGTCGCACACTGGACACTCCAGACGCTTCTCTCCATTGCAGACACCGCGTGGAGCACGCACGGACGCTGACGATCCAGCCGTGCGGTTACGGGGCTCACGCTCGCGGGACATCCTGAAACACAGTAATATCATAAGTGGCATCGCTGCTGGCAACAGCCCCATCCATAGGCAGCAGTCCTAGCTGCACGTATTTTGATTAATGTCGGATTTCCTCTTCGGACCTCATTAAATTGGTACGAGGGTCGTTCTACAGAGATGGTACAGTATCGCGTTTCGAACTTTGGAAAATTTGAAGTTTCCCGGTTTTGTTCATTTTGGGCTCGTTTTCCTTGTTTTGACACGCAGAATGCGAAACAACAACATGCGCAACGGTATTCGTGAACGAAATCTTGGGACTTTACTTTGGCGTTTCGGGAGTGCTCGTATGGATCGCCGTTTTCTTACAATTGAACATCAAAGGTTTTCAGTACCTGTGGGGTAAATCCGGACAAGAAGTGTTATTTTCTTCAATTTCCCGCGTAATGTTAAGGTAGTGGGTTCAAAATTGTGGACATGCATCCCCACCGTTAAGAAAGATTAAGAATGAACGAAAAACAGCATTGAAGCTATGTTTAAGAGCTTTACTCAAGACAGTGATGTCAGGGGTTTTAATAGAAACTATTCCTTATAATATGCTTTGAGTAACAATGAAACACTTCAGTTTGCAGCAAATGTCCTTGTACGCTTTCTAAAAGCACGCCTCACATCAAAACAAGCGAAAGTAAGCTCGAGTAGTGACAAATCAGAAGGCCATCCGGAATTACCCCAGCCAGGGGTGATTCCGGACACGTGCAAGGCTTTTGTTAGGCGCCGACATCTCCCTAACCGTTGCTGAGATTTGGCGTTCATGTATATCATTTTGGAGGTAAAGGTCCATACTTTACTCTCCTGTCATAACATTTGACCCAAGAAGCACATTCAAGCTCAAAGACCAAAAAAAAAAAAAGCGTCCGGAATAACCCCTCTCTCCCTTACGCGTTGAAAAATTTATATTCGTGACAGCTTTTAAAGGACTGAGCACTGAGGTCACTGCTTCAAACGATCTAACCGTGGGTCTTGTGGATTCCAGTGCCACTTTGAAAGGAATACTGATCAAAGGCAGCCGCACTCACATCAGTCTACGAAGCGCCGGCTTCGAAACCGCGAAGAAAACGGACACGATAGCGTCGTATTAAAAAGAAATGCTTGGGTTTACCGGAAGCCGGGTCGCGTCACCAATTCAGAAAACGAGCAGACCTGCGGTGTATTTGCTTACATCGAGGGACGGAGTCTGGTGCGGCGAAATTGTACTTACGTGTATAGAAGACTCGGAGCACGTCACCGTGTAGAGACGCTTGTCGACAAACGTGCCTTTCCAGAAGATTCACCGTTCCGATGCTGAGGCTGGGATCCTCCTCCCTCCTGCCAGGGCGACTGCGACTTCAAAGATGGAGCCGGTCTGGAATGAAATTAAAAAACAACGTTTAAATAGGGTATTGTCATGGACCGGAGGTAAGGAGAACAAAGGCAAGCCCTAAAGCGGAAGCAGGGCTCACTTTCTCTTACTTCCGGTCCAGGGCACACGGAAATACCCTTTAAAAACTAAAAATGTCTTACAATGAACTTTGACCCAGGCTATTCGTATGTTACAGTGAATTCGGCGCAAGCACAATACAAAGCAATATTCCTTCGTCATACGAAGCTTGTGATCTTTTTCATTGTAAGATACAAAGAAAAGCCTTCCTAATACGAAGAAAAGCCACCTTCGTATTATGCTTGGGCTTCTTTCAATTCTTTTTTCCGTCAGGAGCATTTTGAGTCCTTAATGCTGCAAATGTCTTACAATGATTACTGGGCTATTCGCATGTCTGTGCCTGGCGCAGCAATATTAAAAGGCAGTGGGCCGTGGTGATACGAAGCTACGACTGTTTCATTGAAATACGGGCCCCAACCCCCTTCATAATACAAGTAAAGCACCTTCGTCTTATGCGCACAATTTTCGAATATAGGATTTTTTCATTGAGCCCATTAAAGAAAATTAATGCTGCTTCACTTCAAGCTTATGGTATTCAAGCGCTTTGCGCCTAGCATAGTTTTCCTGTCCAATTGAAAGGGCGGGGGTCCGCTTTGGGACCTGCTTCGTTTCAGGGTACTTGATCAGATCCCAACCGGAAGCAAGCAGACCACAAACGAATTGCCGTCTTCAGTCACAAATCTTAAACATAGCCGGCTAGCGAATCATGCTCACCCACTTTGCACCTCAATCAAAGTATGCTTCACTCTAGTTTATTTATTAGGCGATATATTACCTAGTTTTTCCTGTGTTTGGGGCGCGTCCTTGGCTTTAGGATCCGGTTCCTTTCGTGCCGGATTGAACTTCCACCAGAACGTCACCTGAAAAGAAAAAGAACTTTCTCGAACCGGAAACAATGCTCCAAAGCCGCCAATTGGAAATTTTACAAGACGCGTTTCCGTCATTCTTTGGGAGTAAATAATGATTGCTCTCTAAATGTCTCACAATGAAATTTGACCTCATGATATTCGTATGTTACAGTGAATTCGGCGCAAGTATAATACGAAGCAAATATCCTTCGTAATACGAATCTTTTTAGCTTTTTCATTGTAAAATATAAAGAAAAACCTTCCAAATACGGAGAAAAGCACCTTCGTATTATGCTTGCGCCATTTCCTTCTTACTATGGGAAATTTCTTCGTAAGACATTTTGAGTGTGGTTTCTTCAAAGATGCTGGTTTATAACCCTCAATTAACCACAGGTGTGGGAACTGTCTCCGTTGCCTGCGATAGACTATTCTAGTCATCGTCGACTGAAGAACAAGAAGAATCACAAAACCGGAAATAGAGTAGATGGGGAGTCGGTAGTGAGTCTGGTTTCAGGGAGTAATATTGATAAATACATTTCCTTCCTTTGCTAAAAAGTATTTGACACAAGCTAAATTGATTTTAAAAGAGTGTCGAATCGAAAGACTTCTTAAATGATGTACTACGACGGGTGAGTGAGGTTAAGTTGCCGGCGCCATTTCCGGTTTTGTGATTCTTCTTGTTCTTCAGTCGACGACTAGAATAGTCTATTCACAGTCATTTTCATTCAGCTTTCTACCCTAATTGTTCGGATTGAATGACACTTTCCTGCATTGCATTCATTACCTGACGCGGAAGAGCAAGGGGGACTCTGCCCTGGCGTAACGTTGCGCACACGCTTGTCACCAGAGCAGTCAAGTTGTCGTCGAGAGATGCACAAGAAATCCCAAAATCGCCGGTACCTCATCCACTTAGAACTGTTCAAGTGTATTCTTTGCATCCATGCCGAATCGTCAGACCTCAGAAAGGAATTTAGCCTTTTAGGAAGATTTTCTGGAGAAGATTAAATTCGCCCTCAAACTGGACTCGCTACCTTTTCCCCAGGCTCATAGCTTCCGTTCTCGTTGTTCTCCTTGTTATTCGACCGGACTGCCCCATTGAATATTTTCGGGGATTCTAGATCGGAAATCAACGACCGCGGTGTTAGATGGAAGCTTGTCTGTTCTGAATTTTGTTGGCTGGGCGACAGCGAAGCCCGTTACTCCAGTGGGGTTAAAAACGTTTACCATCTGTGCTCTACAAATCGAAGAGTGTACATAGTACCGTACAACGGGGTAATATGAGACAAATTTCGAGGTTTTTTGTGAATTTTCCCCTTTGAATTTCAATTTGAGGCACTGAGGTGTTCGTCACTTGTTCATTGACCCTTTGGCTACAGTCTCACCAAATTTCAGATTTTTAGGTGCAGCAGGGACCTTTCAATAACCCTCGGAATGCCGTCCCATATTTCCCTGCAATGTGGGGTAATATGAGACATAAGAAAGAAATGTTAAAGAAGTATGGATAATTACATCGTTTAGGCGGGTTTGGAGCTTTTTAAGTTCTTTTCATTCATTTTAAAGATGATTGGAAACTAAAATGGAGACGATATTAAATCTGAAGGGGAGAAAAATGGGTGTCACAAAAGAGAGCTGAAAAATGTATAAAAAGTCATGAGTTGTGCCTGTCACATGAAAATACTATATAGTATATTCGTATATACGAAGAGCATAGATGCCGGTCAGATAGTAAAACAAATTCGTGTTAAAATCATTGTTACTTGAAATCATTAACGGTGGAGTATGTTTGGCCTCATGTTTCAAGCGAAAACAGGTGTCTCTATTTTCCCTGCAAGGTAACAAAATTGTATTTCATCTGGAACAGACAGCCCGGGAGTAGACATAACGGAACCAAATTTTGTCCTGATTATGTTGACATAATTACCTACAGATTTAAAACTCGTTCGGACGAGAACCCGAGTTCAAACCGAAATTTCTGGGGAGGTTTTTACTAACTTTATAAAACTTGTTAAAATTTAGAGGTTTTTCCTTTGTTTCTTAATAACCCTGGCGAGTCTCTAAAAGCCTTCGTGCGTTTCCCGTGAGCTGCCACGGCCTCCTAGATCACGAAAAAAAATTCACGGTGGGCTTCTGAACAACCGCTAGAAAGCAACACGACAAAAACCGAAAAAAGTGCGCTTTGTCTCGATTTTCCTTCATGACTCATATTACCCCGTTCTACGGTATGCTCTAACTGGAGCATGCCTGCAAGCACGCTCTAGCCAGCGCATGCCTGCCAAGCATGCACTAACTAGTGCATACATGCCATGTACACGCTTCCTGTTGCAGAAAACTCCCTATCCCTTATGCAGTAAATGTATGCTTCAGTTAGCGTGTACATGGCATGTATGCACTAGTTAGTGCATGCCTGGCAGGCATGCGCCAGCTAGAGCGTGCATGCAGTCATGCTCCAGATAGAGCGTACCATGTACACTCTAATTTGTAGAGTGCGTGCGTGTTTGAGTGTGTGCACTACCCGTCCTAAACAGCTAGGCCGATCCGGCAGAGATTTCGCAGGCTCATTATGCATGTCCTTGGCACGCCATACATCAAATTTAAGCCATCTGTCTCAAACCATGTGGTAATTCGAGCCAAAGAATTTTGACAGTCCCCACCGGTCTTCGCCACGGCTGCACGTCTTGTTCGAGGGCAATCCTTCTCATTGTGGAAACGAGGACTGCGTGCGCTGCAAGGAGACCAGCTGCTGCCCCTTGCTCAACTCAAGCACGCGCAAGTAGAGACGATCGTCAAGAAGCGCACCTCGATGTCAGCAATTGAATCAAACCGGCGCCTGCGTGTACCTGCTACATCCGATTGCAAATCTTAAGATGAAGGAAAAAAGTTACTGTCGAATGGGCTCTGTTTCGCTTGCGGTAGATACATACGACGGAATTTTTCTTCATAATACGAATCTTTTAAAGCAGGGAACAAAGACAACAGACAGATACGGTTCGACTATGCCTTTTCCGTTAAACCTGCTTGTTTGTATCCAAATAACTGAGTTTGAGAGGGTTCAGATCATCAATACACCTTCAAGAATTTCAAACATGAATCAAGTTTAATGCATCCAAAACAATGTTCCAATATAAAAGAATTCGAAGCAAAACACTGAGCTTCAAGATATTAAACACGCCCATTTAAAGAACAAAAACCCCTCGTTCCAAAAAATTTGTCAAAGGGGCCCCTGGGGACCTTCACCAAAACTTTAAAAAAAAATTCTGGAAAAGGGGCTTTTTCCTTCGGTAGAAAAATCGACTTTTTCCAAAAATCAACTTAAAAGGGGGAAAAAAAGGGAAAACAAAGAAGGTTCACAACCCTTTTCCGAAACCTGTTTGTTTTTTCCAAAAATTTGATTTGAAATTCAGTCACAATCAAAGTTTTAAAACATAATAAGTTTAAGGGGCATCCCAAAAAAAGCCCCAAAAAAAGGTTTCCAAAAAAACATGATTTAAATATTCATCACCCCCTTTTGAAACAATTTTCCTGAAAATGCAAAAAACTCCCTTCCCCTTTGGGTTTTTAAAGCTTTTTCGGTTACCCTGACATAAATTATAAACCTTATTTAGTGGCATTTTTAAAGGAAGCCAAAGCTTTGCAACATTTTTGTTAGGGAATTTGTAAAACCTTTTTAAATTTGAAACCCCGGAACGATTGAGCGTCCGCAATAGGACCAAATAGGCTTGGACTCAATTGTAAACAGTGAGAATTTGTCAACTAGCAAGAACATAGAGGGGCCGCAGGAATTCAGATCACAATGGCTATAGCGCAGTTCCAATCTTCTTTCAAACACTGCCAATCCAAGTGTGGACGAAGTCCACGCTTCCTTGCGTTGACCATTTTCGGTCCACGCTTCCTTGCGTGGACCAGCCTGGTCCACGCTTCTTTGCGTGGACCACAGTTTGGTCCACGCTTCTTTGCGTGGACCACAGTTTGGTCCACGCTTCTTTGCGTGGACCACGGTTTGGTCCACACTTCCTTGACTGACACGGACACAGACTGTGCGGAAAACTGCCACGGACCAGACTGTGAAGCGTGGACCAAACCGTGGTCCACGCGAGGAAGTGTGGACCAAACTGTGGTCCACGCAAGGAAACGTGGACCAAACTGGTCGACGCAAGGAAGCGTGGACCAGAAATAGTCGACGCAAGGAAGCGTGGACTTGGTCCACACTTGGATTGGCAGTCAACAGAAATAAAATGGCATAAACGATGTGCCGTGTACAATGCCATAAAAATCAAGGTCGTCGAAAATTATTCACTCACGATGCGTGTCCCCGCTGTGTGTCAGAAGGTGCTTTCGAAGATGTCCACTTTGCACAAACTTCTTCTTGCAAACTGTGCACTCGTAAGGCTTCTCCCCGGTGTGGATCCGAAGGTGCGTTCTGAGATCTCCACTTACAGCGAACTTCGTCTGACAAACTGTGCACTCGAAAGGCTTCTCTCCGGTGTGGGTGCGAAGGTGCCTTCTGAGATCTCCACTTACAGCGAACTTCTTCTGACAAACTGTGCACTCGAAAGGCTTCTCTCCGGTGTGGGTGCGAAGGTGCCTTCTGAGAGCTCCACTTACAGCGAACTTCGTCTGACAAACTGTGCACTCGTAAGGCTTCTCCCCGGTGTGGGTGCGAAGGTGGTTTCGGAGATGTCCACTTTGATTGAACTTCTGCCTGCAAACTGCGCACTCGAAAGGCTTCTCCCCGGTGTGGATGCGGAGGTGCCTTCTGAGATGTCCACTATGATTGAACTTCTGCTTGCAAACTGGGCACTCGAAAGGCTTCTCCCCGGTGTGGGTCCGAAGGTGCTTTCTGAGATCTCCACTTACAGCGAACTTCGTCTGACAAACTGTGCACTCGAAAGGCTTCTCTCCGGTGTGGGTCCGAAGGTGCGTTTCTAGTTTACTTCTAAAGGCGAACTGCTTCTCGCACACCGGACACTCCAGACGCTTCTCTCCATTGCAGGCACCGCGTGGAGCACGCACGGACGCTGACGATCCAGCCGTGCGGTGACGGGGCTCACGCTCGCGGGACATTCTGAAACACAGTTTAAACCTATAGTTGGTCCAGCGAATGTTGCTACACTGGCACTCGAAGACTTGTGGGATAATGCCATTGACTCTTTGTTGGGGGTGGTGATGGCCTGGGCCACGGTGCGTTAGTAGGGTCGAAGGGACAGCGTACGGGGCATGTATGCACTAGTAAGTGCATGCTAGGCAGGCATGCGCTACCTAAGGGTGCTTGCAGGCATGCTCCAGAGAGCATACAGTGTATGCTTTTGGATTTGTAGAGTACCGAACGGTATTGTGTACATGGCGGATACACAAACAACCATACAGAAACATGCCGATCCCTAAGCTCATAGGGCCGGTCCCTAACTTGATAGGGCCCGGCCCTATGGCAGAGGGCTGAGCCCCTTCCCAAGGGGCCAAGCCCTTTCTTGGATAGGGCTTGGCCCCTTCGGAAAGGGACCGTCCCTTTAAAATCATAGCGATTCTTTCCCTTGGGTAACTTGTGGAAGCATTTTAGTTTGTAATTTAAGCGCTTAAGTGGTAACATCACGGTGAAAATGGTTCCTGGTTTTCCCAGGAACTCCCTGGAAATCACCTGTCTCTACCATAGGCTTCCTGGGAAAACCAGGTACCGTTTTTACCGTGATGTCGATTAATATGTCCGTAACAAGGTTCATAAAAATGTATATATAAAGTCTCCAGAAAATGAAACAAAACGACGCGTCTTAATAGAATAATCCTAACTGCCTGAGTGGATCCAAATCAAATCTGTCAGTGCAGTGCCATCACTGCACTAAACTCAGTGTACGAGGCGACTGCTTCGAAACCGCGAAGAAAATGGACACGTTAGCCTCGTATTTCAAAGCAATACTTGGGCTTTCCGGAAGTCGGGTCGCGTCGCCAATTCAGAAAACGAGCAGACTTGCCGAGGAAGCCACCGCTCGCATCTCAGGCGTGCACAAGACTACGGGATGACGGGAAATTTAGGAGGGATTGCACGTGGAATTTTGTAAAATTGGTTCAAAAACATTAAAAAATGGCCCAATAACTTTGAAAAATGACTTAAAAACGTGAGAAAATGACAGAATTTTGTCAAGGATTACGTGATTACGACATAGATTACCAGCCACTTTGAACACAGGATTACGGGGTTTGGGGGCCCCTCGAGACTTGCGGTGAATTTACATACGTCGAGGGACGGAGGTTGGTGCGGCGAAATAGTACTTACATGCAGAAGACTCGGAGCACGTCGCCGTGTAGACACCCTTGTCGACAAACGTGCCTTTCCAGAAGATTCACCGATCCGACGCCTTGGTTTGGACTTCCCCCTCCCTTCTGTCAGGACGACTGCGACTGCAAAGGTGGTGCAAGTCTTGGAAGGAGAAACAAACAACGTTTGAATAGGGTATTACCCTGAGTCCTGGACCGGAAGTAAGATGAACAAAGGCAAGCCCTAAACTGGCTCACTAATAGTCCTCTTACTTCCGGTCCAGGGCACACGGAAATGCCCTTTTAAACACTCAAAATGTCTTACGATGAAATTTGACCTTAAAGTTTCGGCGCAAGCAAAATACAAAGCAATATAACTTCGTAAATACGAAGCAATATACCTTCGTAAATACGAATGTTTTGACCTTTCCCAATGTAAGATACAAAGAAAAACCTGCGTAATACGAAGGAAAGCCACCTTCGTATTATGCTTGCGCCATTTCCTTCGTAATAAAGGAAATTTCTTCGTGAGACATATTGAGTCTAGGATTGTGCTGCGTTCTCACCCGCACGATGCGGTACAACTTGGGCAAGCTGTCTGCGCCAGGCAGTTCAGTCAATATTGAAAGAGGTCCGTGGGCGCGAGGGTGAGAGGGAAGTACAGATGATGTAAATGTGAATACAGGCGCTCCAACCGCCCCTCACTGTTGCCAGTAAAGGATTACCCTCTGTCTTCAGGCACGAACAGTTTAACACTAGACGGCGTGCGTAACAAGCTCGCCCTCACTCCCTCATCTAAATGCATTAATGCATGCTTCACTTCAAGCTTGTCGTATCCAAAAGTAGCTTTAAATAGTTACACTAGTTTTACCTGTGTTGCCTGCGGAGGCGCGGTGTCCTTGGCTTTAGGATCCTCTTCCTTTCGTTTCGGATTTAATTTCCACCAGACCGTCACCTGAAAAGACAGAGAAGTTTCTCGAACCGGAAACAGTGCTCTAAAGCCGCCAATTGTCAATTTTACATGACGCGTTTCCGTCATTCTTTGGAAGTAAATAATGATTGCACTCAAAATGTCTTACGATGAAATTTGACCTATGTTACTCGTATGTTACAGTGAATTCGGCGCAAGTATAATACGAAGCAAATATCCTTCGTAATACGAATCTTTTTAGCTTTTTCATTGAGGATACAAAGAAAAACCTTCGTAATACGAAGAAAAACCACCTTCGAATTATGCTTCCGCCATTTACTTCATATAGGGGTAGGTTGGGGAAGAAAAGTACAAAACGCGTACTTTGCACTGTACAGAAGTTTCAAATGAGGATTCAACTATTCTGCTCTCGTGAACTTGTAATCCAATGCCTTCTTAATGAAATGGATCACTGTTCATTGATTATAGTTCCCTACATTACGTGCAACATGCCAAAATGTAAGTGATTTCGGAACTCCTCGAAAAGGGTAAGAAAAGTACATCACCGGGAAAGAAAAGTACAACGAAAAGAATTGCGATTTCGAACCAGAAGACCACCGATCTTGGCTCAATACAGGTTTACCCATAAAGTGGAGAGCTTTCACTTGCCATTAGTTCAAGTTTCGTCAAAATCGGTCAATTGGTTCTGATTCTACATGGACTCATCATAGAAGGTCCAAAAAGCCTTTTCTCAGAGGTAAGTGGGTACAGCATTTTTGTACTTTTCTTCCCCTTTTCACGTAAATGCCCAATAACTTGTTCATTTCGAGTCTTATTCTATAACTTGTGTTGACGTTTTTTGCTTGTCTTGCCTAATCAAATCTATTTTCGTGATCAATTCAATTTTCATCCCGCTTTTAGTTTCTCAGAGGGTGTTTTTTTCTTCCCCAATGCCTGTACTTTTCTTCCCCAGCTGACTGTACTTTTCTTCCCCATTTCATTTTTACACTTATAAAATAAAAAATGTGTTGAAGCCTAAGAGCATCGAACGGCACTGTTTTCCAAAGCTGATCGTCTAAGCTATAAGGTGGTACCTTATATTGGACTGTCGGCTGATTCTGCAGGAAGCTGTACTTCAAAGTACAAACATTTAAAAGATTTTCATAGTTATTTTTAATGTGTTTTTCAAACGTGCAGTTTGATTCTAAATATTATATGTCGAACTGGGCTTAATTTATTTTTTGTCAGCGGGATGACCAATCTTTCTAAAACCACTAACGTGATGGTTCAGTGTAGTTTCAGTTCGAAGATATAACGGGTGTACTTTTCTTACCCGAGCCTCGAGTGTACTTTTCTTACCCAACCTACCCCTAATGAGAAATTTCTTCGTAAGACGTTCAGAGTGAGGTTTCTTTACTTTGGTTGTGGTCTTCAACCTAGTTAACCACAGCTGTGGGAACTGCCTCCGTTGCCTGCAATTCACTATCATTTTCATTCAGCTTTGTACCCGAAGTGTTCGGATTGAATGAAACTTTCCTGCATTGCGTTCATTACCTGACTCGAAACAGCAAGGGGGACTCTGACTCTGCCCTGGCGTAACGTTGCGCATACGCTTGTCACCAGAGCAGTCAAACTGCCGTCTAGTGAGGAACAAGAATCTCAAAATCGCCCGTAACCTGACCTTTCAAAACTGTTCGATTGTTTCCATTGAATGCATGCGGGATCGTCAGACGTCAGAAAGCAATAGGGTACCACGGAGAAGAGCTGGAACGGGGGTTGAGAAGAAATCAAAAAGAACAAAGAGCGCGAAATTTGTAAGAATGAGCGTCTGCGTCGCCGATCTGCCGCTTCCGCAGAGTTGTGTTCTCTTGGAAGTCCGGCGTTTGTTAGTCTTGATTTCTTCTCTACTTCCACTTCCGGTCCAGCTCTTCTCCGAAGTACCTTCTTTAGCCTGTTAAGAAGATTTTTCAAGAGCAGGTTTAAACTTCGCCTTTATACTGGACTCGCTACCTATTCCCAAGCCTCATAACTTCCGTTTTTTTTTGTTCCCCTTAATATTCCGTCAGTGACGACTGGACGTGGATTCTAGTTTGGAAATCAACGACCGTTCTATTAGACGAAAACTTGGGGGGCATCCATAAAGTACGTCCGCACTCGAAGGGGGGGGGGGAGGTGGACAAAAGCGGACGTTGGCGGACGTGGGGGGGAGGGGGGGTCCGAGGTGGTCCGACGTCCTACTTTTATACGAAGAAAATTAAGAAAAATTAGACGATTTGCGCCGTCTTTACGCGCGGCGCCGATGTCAGCGGCGACGGAAACGGAACATAGTCATATTTATTTTTATTTTCTGAATAACGCAGAAGGCCTCTTTTTGTGGCTTAACACGCGTTTTTTATCAGTTTACCCCCAAAAAAGCGCTTTATTGTTGAAATTTGGAATACTTTGGCCAAAATGGACGCCCAAAAGGGGGGAGTGGGGTTGCCGAAAGCGGACGTTAGCGGACAGGGGGGGGGGGGGGGTAAAAATTACTGAAAAAAGTGCGGACGTACTTTATGGATGGCCCCTTGTCTCTTCTGCAGTTTGATGGCTGAGCGATAGCTAAGCCCGTTACTCCAGTGGGGTTAAAAAACTTTTTCTGTCTGTGCGTGCGTGTTTGTGTGCACTACTCGTCCTGAGCAGCTTGGCCGATCTGGCAGAGATTTCGCAGGCTCATTATGCATGTCCTTGGCACGTCAGACATCTTTCTCGAACCATGTGGTAATTCGAGCCAAAGAATTTTGACAGTCCCCACCGGTCTTCGCCGCGGCTGCACGTCTTGTTCGAGGGCAATCCTTATCATTGTGGAAACGAGGACTGCGTGCGCTGCAAGGAGACCAGCCACTGCCCCTTGCTCAACTCAAGCACGCGCGATTTTGTCTCCAAGTAGAAGCGATCGACAAGAAGCGCACCTAGATGTCAGAATCACACCGACGCCTGCTTCATCAGATTGCAAATCTTAAGATGAAGGAAAAAAATTACTGTCGAATGGGCTCTGTTTCGCTTGCGGCAGATACATGTTGGGGGAAGCAGATGCCTGGAGCATCTTCTCCACACTCGAAATATCTTACAGTGGAATTTGGGCTGTGTTATTAGTATGTTTCAGTGGATTCGGCGCCAGCATACGACGGAATTGTTCTTCATAATACGAATCTTTTAAAGCGTTTTTTATATAAAAAAAGAAGAACGTTCGTAAAACGAAGAAAAACAACCTTCCTAGTATGCTTGCGCCATTTCCTTCATATTCTGGAAAATTTCTTCGTAAGACGTTTACAGTGTAGTGTCCAGGGAATAAAGACACACGAGACAGATACGGTTCGACTATGCCCTGTCCGTTAACCCTGCTTGTATCTATCGAAATAACTGAGTTTGAGAGGGTTCAGATCATCAATACACCTTCAAGAATATCAAACATGAATCAAGTTTAATGCATCCAAAACAATGTTCCAATATAAAAGAATTCGAAGCAAAACACTAAGCTTTAAGATATTCATCACGCCCGTTTCAAAGTAACTTAATTTTTCCCCTCGTCTAAACAATGTCGAAGCAGAAGCTCGACCTTCACCAACGGTTTGCATTCTGGAGAAGCTTCTCTCAGGTAGCACAATCGACATCAATATCAACCTTCAATTTAGGAACCAAGGCATTTTTCCAAAAAGTCACAAGCAAAAGGCGTCCGCAAAGGGACCAAAAAGGCTTGGACTCAAACGTAAACAGTGAGAATTTGTCAACTAGCACGAACATAGAGGGGCCGCAGGAATAGAGATCACAATGGCTATAGCGCAGTTCCAATCTTCTTTCAAACAGAAATAAAAAAGCATGAACGATGTGCCGTATACAAGGTCGTCGAAAATTATTCACTCACGATGCGTGTCCCCGCTGTGTTTCAGAAGGTGCCTTCGAAGATGTCCCCTTTGCACAAACTTCTTCTTGCAAACTGAGCACTCGAAAGGCTTCTCCCCGGTGTGGGTCCGAAGGTGTGCTCTGAGACTTCCACTTTGATTGAACTTCTTGTTGCAAACTGTGCACTCGAAAGCCTTCTCCCCAGTGTGGATGCGAAGATGCATTCTGAGACTTCCACTTTGAGTGAACTTTTGCCTGCAAACAGTGCACTCGAAAGGCTTCTCCCCGGTGTGGGTCAGAAGGTGCCTCCTGAGATCTCCACTACGAGGGAAACTCTTCTTGCAAACTGCGCACTCGAAAGGCTTCTCGCCGGTGTGGATGCGAAGGTGCTCCCCGAGATCTCCACTACGAGGGAAACTCTTCTTGCAAATTGTGCACTCGAAAGGCTTCTCCCCGGTGTGGGTGCGAAGGTGCATTCTGAGACTTCCACTTTGAGTGAACTGCTGCTTGCAAACAGTGCACTCGAAAGGTTTCTCCCCGGTGTGGATGCGGAGGTGCCTTCTGAGATGTCCACTATGAATGAACTTCTTCTGGCAAACTGCGCACTCGAAAGGCTTCTCCCCGGTGTGGGTCCGAAGGTGCGTTTCTAGATTACCTCGAAAGGTGAACCGCTTCTCGCACACTGGACACTCCAGACGCTTCTCCCCATTGCAGACACCGCGTGGAGCACGCACGGACGCTGACGATCCAGCCGTGCGGTGACGGGGCTCACGCTCGCGGGACATTCTGAAACAAAGTAAAATCCTACAGCAAATAACCACTGACATTTGTGTCACCAGGTACTCTACAAATCCAATAGCGTATATTGTATGCTCTACCTGGAGCATGCCTGCAAGCACGCTCTAGCTAGCGCATGCGTGCCAAGCATGCACTAACAAGTGCATACATGCCATGTACACGCCAACTGACGCAGACCTCTAGAGCATAAGAGATAAGGAGTTGCCCGCACGAGGGGCCGTGCGAACGAGGTTCTCAAGAAAGTCGACAAAAAGTCTCCATGAAAGGAAACAAAACGACGCGTCTTAATAGAATAATCCTAACTGCCAGAGTAGATCCAAAACAACTGTCAAAGCAGTGCCATCACTGCACTCCACTCAGTGTACGAGGCGACTGCTTCGAAACCGCGAAGAAAATGGAGACGGTAGTCTCGTATGCCTGGGCTTTCCGAAAGTCGGGTCGCCACTGATTTCATAAGTGTAACAATGAACTTAATTAAAAAGCAATTCAGTTTTTATTACATTAGTAGCGCCATGGAAAAGTTATTGCATTGTAAGTGCATTAATTATTGTATAGCATTAGCGCAGTCATCATTTTATCACACCAAAAAATTTATAATCTGGGCCCGACCGGCCAAAACCGAAAGGGGCTAGTTGCACTTTTAATGCGACAATTTTTTTTTATTGCTACCACAGATGCGATAATTGGAAGGAATCACATTTCCCTTCTTATCGCAGCAAATTGTATGCAACTTATCACATAAGACATTATAGTGCCGTCGCCAATTCAGAAAACGAGCAGACTTGCCTAAGAGGCCACCGCTCTCATCTCAGGCGCACACAAGATTACGGCATTACGGTAAATTGACGAGGGATTGCGCGTAGTAATTTAGACCATTGGTTCAAAAACGTGTACGAATGGCTAAAAAACTTAAAAAAATGACTTAAAAACGATGAAAAATGATAGAATTTTGTCAAGGGTTACGTGACTAGGACGTAGATTACCAGCCAATATGTTCACAGGAGTACAGGGGTGGTGGCCCCCTGGAGACTTGCGATTAATTTTCTTACGTCGAGGGGCGGAGGTTGGTGCGGCGAAATAGTAGTAACCTGTAGAAGACTTGGAACACGTCGTTGTGTGGAGACGCTTGTCGACAAACGTGCCTTTCCAGAAGATACGCCGTTCCGACGCCTTGGTTAGGACTTCCTCCTCCCTCCTGTCAGGGCGACTGCGACTGCAAAGATGGTGCAGGTCTTGGATGAAAAAAAACTACGTTTGAATAGGGTTTATCCGTGAGTCCTGGAACCCGGGAAATAAGAACAAAGGCGAGCCCTAAAACGCACTAGTAAAACTAAAGCGTAGTATTACCCTCCGTTTTCAAGCGTAATCTGGTTACGCTTGAAATCAAGCGTAACAGGCTCATCTGCCAAGATTCCCCCTATCTAAATGCATGGGGGAATCACTAGTCGAGGCTTGATTTCAAGCGTAACGTCTCTAAGCGTAACTTTATGCTTGACTCAAGCACAGAAATACGATTTAGTTTTACCAGTGCGGAAGCAGGGCTCACTTTTATTCCTCTATTTCCCGGGCAAGGGCACCGGAAATGACCTTCTCGGGGGGGGCGCTGCGTTCTCCACCCGCACGATGCGGTACAACTTGCGCAAGCTGTGCGCCTAGAGAAATCGTGGCAGTTTAGTCAATAATGAAAGAGGTGAGTGGACGCGAGGGTGAAAACCCCGTAAACAAAACTACTATCAAAAGTAGTACTGTCGTACTACCATTTCGGAGCTCTGTACATCCCAAAATGTAGTACGGAAGGAGTACCTTATGAAACAAAAAAGGCATCCGAAAGAAGTACTGCCGTGCTACATTTCAGGACGTCTCTTTCGGGAGCACTTCGGGACGTCGGAAACGGTAGGTCTGTGAGAGGTCTTTCGGAGGTCCCCCACCACCCGTCGCAGCGCCCTGCGGCCATGTAGTTCCGAAGGTGACCGCTAGAGCGCGCACCTGTGTCGTAGTTCGATGGCCTGCCGCTAGGGTGCGCCACTGTTCCGGATATGAATGTGAATGCGTATAGGAATGTGAATATGACACAGATAAACTGTTAGGAAAAATGTATTTATTCACTGACCTTTTTAAATTAAAAATCAAACGATAAGACTTGTCACGAACAACAGAAAATATGGAGACAAAAATGGTGGACAGGACTCAAAAACAAAATATTTAAAAGAGGAATCTCAGTTGGACTGAAAAGAAAATACAGCAACCATAACTGTAACACCCCTTGATTAAAAATAAGCCAAAATGACTGAAAGAAATTCAATTAGCACTGATTCCAAGGTGTCATGCTTACTGTCGCAGGAAATTCACTTAATTTGACACTGAAGCACAAGAGTCACTTCTTGTTCCACATGTAATTGCATAGTGGTTATCGTTCCAGAATCTTGGGCAACTCCAGTGGGTCAAGGTTTCCGCAAAGAGCCTATTTCTCAAGCATAAAATCAGAAGACGAACAAAATAAACACTTTGACAATAAGAGTATCAAAGTAACAGAATATTGTAGGTTAACTTACACCGGCACTTTCTGATTTGGATTGAAACACGAAATAAGCCTGCACCAGGCTTTGAAGTATTCTTCTTATTGGTGCACCTGAGAACTGAACATCTTCGTGCGTGGTTTCTTTCCTTTGGAGAAATGAATTTACTATAGTTAACAGAAAAATAAATAGAAGGATCCGACGCCACAAGCACAGTGCGCGCCAAAGTGCGCCGACTGTCATCTGCACAACAGGTGAGCATCGCGTGGGCCCGAGGCGCGCTCTAGCGGACACACTCGGAACTACATGGCCGCAGGACGCTGCGACGGGTGTGGTGGGGGACCTCCCAAAGACCTCACATAGACCTACCGTTTCGGACGTCCCGAAGTGCTCCAAGAACCGACTACTTTGGGACGAGCTACCAGGGCGCGCTCTGGCGGCAAACTCTGGCACCATACACTAGGTCCCCGCGCGACGTAGGAGAGAGCTTCATTTGTAGTACGTTTAGGGAGGTCCCGAAGAGCTCCCAAAACCGACTTCTTCGGGACGTCCGAAAGACGTCGGATTCCAGACATGTACTAGTTTTGTTTACGGGGTAAGGAAGTACAGATGGAACAAATGTGAGTACGGGCGCTCCCAACGCCCCTCACTGTTACCACTAAAGAATTAATCTCTCTTCAGGCACGAACGGTTTACTTTAGAAGGCAAGCGTAACAGGCTCGCTCAAAGTTCCATTGAATCCATGCTACACTTCAAGCTTATCGTGGTCCAGCGTAACTTTGAATAGTTACACTAGTTTCACCTGTGTTCCCTGCGGAGGCGCGTTATCCTTGGCTTTAGGATCCTCTTCCTTTCGTTTCGAATTAGACTTCAACCAGAGCGTCACCTGAAAAGACAAAGAGGTTTCTCTCAGAAACAGTGCTCTGAAGCCGCCAGTTGGCAATTTTTGAAGACGCGTTTCCGTCATTCTTGGGATGTAAATAGAGTTAGTATTCTTTATTGATAGTGGTCTATAACCACAGTACAGTTGTGGGAACTGGCTCCGTTGCCTGCAATTCATTATCATTTTCATTCAGCTTTTTACCATAAGTGTTCGGATCAAATGACACTTTCCTGCATTGCATTCATTACCTGAGTCGGAAGAGCAAGGGGGACTATGCCCTGGCGTAGCGTTGCGCATACGCTTGTCACCAGAGCAGTCAAGCTCTCGGCGAGTGAGGAACAAGAATCACAAAATCTCCCGTAACGAAACCTCTTCAAACTGTTCGATTGTATCGTATCCATTGAATGCATGTCGAATCGCCTTATAAACCCGTTTAAAAAAGATCGTGCCGAGAATGTGTCGAAATGATGTCGAAATGATGCTGAAGTGTCCGGCATGCCCTGAATGATGCCGAAATGCGCTCGGCAAGCCCGAAATCCACCCGCCGCCGGCACGCGGCAAGCCCGAAATGAGCCCCGCTGTCGCGGGCGGCCCGGAATCGTACCGCGACCCCGACCGCTGCCCGGCCGGGTGGATTTCGGGCGTGCCCGTGCCTTTCGGCATGATTCCGGGCATGCATGAGTGACGGGGCGCATTGAGACCCTAATCAAAGAAGTGTCAAGTTAATGTCTTTGACCTGCGTACAAAATTGAAAAGTTAAAATAATGAAATTCTTTCTTAAGTACCAAGTCTATCAAAACCGGCGTGAAAAATTAGAAAATTCCGTGCAAACGAGATGTTTGTAGGACAATTTTAAATTCTTTGACTGAACAAATCTACAATCAAATTGAACACTTTGATACGGGTACTTGAATGAATGCAGTTGAATCCGTTGAGCTTCTGATGCTTAACAGCCTTAGCATAAATAGCAGTTACTATAGTAACTTTAGCTTGCATCCTAAAGAAAAGGTCTATAGGGCTCTCAATAAAATGAGCCGCGGGACAAGGGTACTTCGAGTACGTGGATTATAAGGAAGCGAAGAACCGGGTTTGCGTGTACAGCCAGCACCCCAATAACCGGGTTTGGGAGCCTCAGACCTGGGTTTCCAGTGGGCCTGGTGGATCCGCGGGTTGACTAGTCCACACGCAGTGCTCCAGTACCTACGCTCACGTTCACCAAGTCTGTTGTTAGATCCAAGTGCCCAGCTCAACCCGCGCACCTTGTCCAAAAGTCGAGGGGCTCTCCGCGAGTAACCCAAGAGTCTCGCGGAGGTTACTTATTCGTCAAGACACAGGGCTCGCCGCGTGCTCCTCCGCCAGCGTGTCTCCTCCGCCCCCTCCAGTGCCGCTCGGGGTCGAGCGAGCTCGCTGGAAGGCATCGGGAGCCTGAGGCCTCCTCCCCAGGTCTCCTCCATGGTGCAGTTGGCAGCGTCTCGGTCCACAAAGACGGTCGTCCTGGGTTCCAATACTAACCAGTGTTTCTCCTTCAGCGTTCTGTGTACGTGTGTGTGTTTGTGAGTGTGTAAATGTGAGCCTGTGTGTGTACGAGTGTGCCTGTGTGCGAGACTGAATGGGCACCGCCATCCAGGTACGTCTCCCTCCCCTGCAGCTTAATGGGAGGGACGGTTCGGCACGTTTTCGCACTGCAAAAAATTATGTTGTAATTTAGCAGTAAATATGTTGCTAATTTTCTTAGCGATCAAAGTTGTTTTCAAATGACTTTCGTTGTTTACTAACGAGTTGCGTCGTTCGTCCACAAGATGTTTGTAAACCGGTAGACAGCCTTATTTGCATCAATTTTTATTGCCGATTAGGTCACAGACCTAGTAGAGTCCCGGTTACCCCGCAGTAACCACTTCTTAGATTGTCCGGGTTGTTTGTACGCAGCAAAATATTGATTTGAAACAGCATAAGTCATGAAAATAATTAGCAACGAATTCGTTGTTTTAAAACAAGCAAACTTGTTCACAAACAACAGCGTTGTCGAGGTTGGTAATTGTGTTGTTGTTTTAAAACAACAATTTTTAACAGTGCGGCATGCCCGGCAAGCGTCCGGCATTGCCGAAAATCGGTTTGTTTTCCAACAAACTGATCGTTTTTCGGCAAGCCCGCACTCCTGGTTCGGGGCGGATTTCGGGCGTGCCGGCCGGGCATGCCCGAAATCCTGCCGTCATCCGGCACGATTTCGGGCAAGATCATTTTTAAACGGGAAGGCCTGTTACTCAGATTTTTCAAGAGAAGTTGAATACTTCGCCCTCAAACTGGACTCGCTACCTTTTCCCTAGCCTCAATACTTCCGTTTTTGTAGATCCCCTTGTTATTCCGTCAGTGACAGACGGGACTGCTTTATTGAAAATTTTCGTGGATCTTACATCGGAAATCAACGAACGCGATTTTAGACGGCAGCTGGTCTCTTCTGAATTTTGTTAGCTCCAGTGGGGTCAAAAAACTTTTTTGGCCGTGCATGCGTGTGCACTACTTGTCCTGAACAGCTCTGGTTGAGATTTCGCAGGCATGTCCTTGGCTCGCCATACATGAAAACTCAGCTCACACTCAACATCTTATGATCGTTTTTATACGTATTACGATTATTTTTCATCGTCAGGTACGCGCACATACGTAATATGCTTAATTTTTCATCGTGTTACGCATGAATTTCATCGTATTACGATTGAATTTTATTGTTGTAGTACGTATGTTCTCATTTCAACGTACGTTACAATGGCCCTTTCATCGTAAGAATCTGAGGGTGCTATCTGTCTCGGACCATGATGTAATTCCAGCCGAAGAATGTTGACAGTCTCCACCGGTCTTCGCCGCGGCTGCACGTCTTTATCTGCTGCAATCATTATCATTATGGCATTGTGAAAACGGGAACTGCGTGCGTTGCAAGGAGACCAGCTACTGCCTCTCGCTCAACTCAAGCACGCGCGTTTTTGGTCACCGAGTAGAAGCGGTCGTCAAGAAGTGCACCTTGATGTCGGCAATAGAGTCTCCTAACCGGCGCCGTGTACCTGATTCATCCAAGTGCAAATCTCAAGACGAAAAAAAAAATTACTGTCAAATGGGCTCTGTTTCGCTTGCTGTCGGTGATGCATGTTGGCGGAAGTAGATGCCTGGAGTAACTTCTCTCCAAATGACTAACAATGAAATGTGAGCCATGTTATCAGTTTCAGTTAATTCGGCGCCGGCATCATACGTCGGAATTTTTCTTCGTAATATGTATCTTTTTAAGCATTTACAATGTGAAAACAGAAGTACATTCGTAAAACGAAGAATAACAATCTTCGTATTATGCTTGCGCCATTTCCTTCGTATTCTGGGAAATTTCTTCGGAAGACATTTGGGGTGTAGCGTTCTGGGAATACAGACATAACAGACAGATACGGTGCGACCATGCCTTGTCCGTTAACCCTGCTTAATTGTTTGGAAATAACTGAGTTTGAGAGAGTCCAGATCATCCATAAACCTTCAGGAAATTCAGAAGATGAATGAAGTTTAATTTAGCCAAATCAATGTTCCAATGCAAAAGAATTCAAGACATTCATCAAGCCCTTTTCAAATTAACTTTATTTTTCCCTTCGCCTCAACAATGTTGAAACAAAAGCTCGACCTTCACCAACGGTTTGCATTTTCGAGACGCTTCTCTGGGGTAGCACAATCGACATCAATATCAACCTAAAATCTAAGAGTTAAGGCATTTTTCCAAAAAGTCACACGCAAATTTTGACTAACATGTTTGTAGGGAATTGTCAATACCTTTAATCAGTGAAATTCCACGGAACGATTAGGCGTCCGCAATGGGACCAAAAAGGCTTGGACTCAAATGTAAACAGTGAGAATTAGACAACTTGCCCTAGTTACACCCGTACAAAGAACATAGAGGGGCCGCAGGAATTCAGATCACAATGGCTATAGCGCGGTTCCAATCTTCTTTCAAAACAGAAATAAAATGGTATAAATGATATGGCGTGTACAATGCCGTAAAAAACAAGGTCGTCGAAAGCTATTCACTCACGATGCGTCTCGCCACTGTGTGTCAGAAGGTGCCTTCGAAGGTGTCCACTTTGCACAAACTTCTTCTTGCAAACTGTGCACTCGAAAGGCTTCTCCCCGGTGTGGGTGCGAAGGTGTGCTCTGAGATTTCCACTTTCATTGAACTTCTTCTGGCAAACTGTGCACTCGAAGGGCTTCTCCCCAGTGTGGGTCCGAAGGTGCCTTCTGAGATGTCCACTTCTATTGAACTTCTGCCTGCAAACTGCGCACTCGAAAGGCTTCTCCCCGGTGTGGGCCCGAAGGTGTACTCTGAGATGTCCACTTAGAGTGAACTTCTTGTTGCAAACTATGCACTCGAAAGGCTTCTCCCCAGTATGGGAGCGAAGGTGCCTTCTCAGACTTCCACTTTCAGTGAACTTACTTTTGCAAACTGTGCACTCGAAAGGCTTCTCCCCGGTGTGGGTCCGAAGATGCGTTCTGAGACTTCCACTTTCAGTGAACTTCTTCTTGCAAACTGTGCACACGAAAGGCTTCTCCCCAGTGTGGATGCGAACGTGCTTTCTGAGATCTCCACTTTCATTAAACTTCTTCTGGCAAACTGCGCACTCGAAAGGCTTCTCCCCGGTGTGGGTCCGAAGGTGCGTTTCTAGTTGACTTCTGAAGGCGGACTGCTTGTCGCACACTGGACACTCCAGACGCTTCTCACCATTGCAGACACCGCGTGGCGCACGCACGGACGCTGACGATCCAGCTGTGCGGTGACGGGGCTGATGCTTGCGGGGCATCCTGAAACACAGTGTAATACCACACATCAAATAACCTGGACATCTATGTCACCACATACTGAACGGTATTGTGTCCGTGGCGGAAACGCTAACACAAACCATAGACAAATATGTTCACAGACTTTTGGAAACATTTCGTATACAAGCTAAGCCCTTAATTGTTCACAGATGTCGACTTGTACGTTACAAGGTTCACAAGAGAGTCCATTAAAAACGCTGAGATTCCAAACGCTATGAATACAGCACGTGTGCACTGTGGCAAAAAGGTACGGAAAATTCTGTTAATTTTTTTGCCAGGATTCTCCGGGATTAGCCAGGATTAGCCCTCTTATCAATATTCCCCGCAGGCTCTTACAGTATTCTCCGTAGGGCCTAACAGTATTCTCTGTAAGTCCGCACAGTCTTCTCCGTAGGACCTGGAAGACTGTATAGTCCTACGGAGATCACTGTAAGGTCCTACGGAGAATACTGTGTGAGCCTACAGAAAATACTGAAAGAGCCTACGGAGAATATTGATAAGGGGGCTATGGAGAATTACCACAAGCTGTTTACAGAATTTTCCGTAGCTTTTTGCCACAGCGTGGTGCAATGCACTAAACCTTGCACCATACGTGCAACGCCGCAGCCATATTTCACCTTACGTGCAATGCATCCCGAAAATGTCCCATGCTAATGCATGGGAATGGGAAGGCATTGCCTTTCATGAACAATGCTTTTGCATTGCACCAATTGACGTTATATTCCTGCCGTTTGGATTCTTAGTGAAATGAAGCAAATATGTCCAGGGGCCGCATACTTACTTTGAGCCCTTGGTCTGGAAGCAAAGTGATATCTCGCACTGATGGACAAAGTTGTGAACAGTTATACAGCCATAAGAGCCTTGGACAATCATTATAACGTTGGTTGCAATATTGACCCTAAAATTCGGTGTGTCCACAGGAATATTTTTGAATCCAATTATAAACAAAATAGAGGATAAATATTCAAAATAATTGATTGAGGAAGAGGAAGAAGGGAAAAATTCGACTCACGTCCAATTACTATAGAGTTTTCTAATCGTCGCCGATCGAAGAACAAAAACGGTTTTGTTCTTCTTCTTGATCTTCGATCGGCGACGACTAAAATGCTATATGGACTTTTCATCTTATTATTGTGCCTTGGGATGGTTCGCATCAGGACACCAAATTATTTGACTCAATTCCAAACAGTTTAGGACAGGAATAATGCATATCTCTTAACTAGACCCCTGCTTCGAAACTACGAAGGAAATGAAGACATTGGCACGGTGCCAACAAGGCACGAGCAATATGCGAAATACCGTGGAACGATTGTATGGCAAATCGGGTCAGTCGAGTGCTCACTCTCAGACTCGTCCTGAGTTTTTGTTTATCAACGTATAGACGTTTGCGCGCACCAAGGGGGTAGCACACTTCGCAAGGTTTTAACCTGGGGGTACGCGCCGTTTTGTTTGGGCGCGTAGTAGGCGAGCGATGCGTCTGTATTCTTGTAGAAGATGGTGAAGAATATATGCAAAGTAAGGCCAATACAGGGTCTTCCGTAATGAGGCATACAGGACATGAGCCCCGTCCCGTTTGAGCCCCGATGGTCTGAGCCCCGACCTGAGCCCCAACCTGAGCCCGGGTTGAGCCCCGACTTGAGCCCGAGTTGAGCCCCGACTCGAGCCCCGATATGCAGAGCCCCAGCCAGAGCCCGGACAGAGCCCCATCCCGAGCCCCGGGGTTTAGC